>NC_141537.1:59775000-59950000 GCF_021556685.1 Rattus norvegicus
ACAGTCACTCACCTCTGTAGACCAGGCTGGCCCTGAAGGCAGAGATCTGCTTGCCTCTGCCTCCCGAGCACTGGGATTAAAGGTGGACGCCATCACTGCCACCCCCTGCCCCCATCTTGCTTTCTAAGACAGAATCTCTTTTTTTTTTTTTTTTTTTGGTTTTGAGCTCAGTCAGTAGGTAAGGCTGGTCAGCCAATGAGCTACTTCTGCCTCCCCAGTGCTGGGGTTATAAAAACGTGCTGCTGTACCCAGCGGTTTTTGTATAGATTCTTAGTGATTGAGCTCAACTCTTTTTTTTTTTCTTTTTTCTTTTTTTTTTTTTTTTTTTTTTTTGGAGCTGGGGACCGAACCCAGGGCCTTGCGCTTGCTAGGCAAGCGCTCTACCGCTGAGCTAAATCCCCAACCCTGAGCTCAACTCTTAAGCATTTTGCCGACTATCTTCCCAGTTCTTGTGTAAAGGGCAGGTCCTCCTTTGTGTCAATTCTAAGTTCTAAATTTAAACTGTTAAAGACAGAATCTCAGCTGGGCAGCGGTGGCATATCCCTTTAATCTCAGCACTTGTGAGGAAGAGGCAGGTGGATCTCTCTGAGTTTGAGGCTTACCTGGTCTACAGAGCAAGTTCCAGGACAGCCAAGGGTTACACAGAGAAACCCTGATCAACAAAAGGAAAACAGCCAAACTAACTAACCAGAGGCAGAATCTCCCATAGCTGTGCCTGGCCTCGAACTTGCCGTGTAGCTGATGAGAATGACTCTGACACTTGTGGTCCTCTTCTCCACATCCCAATTGCTGGGATTACAGGCATTTGCCACCACACCCACTCATGCTGCTCCACGTGCAAATGGGCCCAGGGCTTCACGCATCCGAGGCCAGCAGTCTACCAACTGAACGTAAGCTCCAGCCCTGCGAAGTTTTCACTCTGCCTCTAGTCGCCTTTGTCCACCCAGCGACATGCTCTGAGAATGGGTCTGTGTGGTCCACTGCTGTATCCTTCGTGCTTAGCACATGACTAGCCCTGAGCAGCTTCCGGAATAATGCTCGTTGAAGGAACGGACAGGGCACAATAAGTGATATCAGGACCTGTAAGCAGCAATGGAATACTGTAGCCAGCATAAAGCTGTGGGGCGGTGTCCTCACAACTTGGTTACCTTCCTAGGGAAAGGGAAAGGCTTAGGGTATAGATTTCCCTCCCTGAAATCAGCCAACTGATGTGCTACTAATGCTGTAGGCTTGGGAAATCTTCTAGAATTCCAAGGAGGAGAGCTACACCTAGAATACAGAGGGCTTAGAAGTGAACAGTAGTTTTAGAATTTGACTAATGAATGTCCTAGCAAAATATGATGGCACGTGCCTACAATCCTAGCACTTGGGAAGCTGAGGCAGGAGGATTCTGAGTTCTAGGGTAGCCTGGGCTACAAAAATGAGACTCTACCTAAAAAAACAAAACAAAACAAAACAAAAATACAAAATGAATAGATGAAGGTAAGATAGGAGGTTAGGGATTGTGAATATTTGCTCAGTGGCAGACTTGACTAGCATATAAAAGCCCCCGAGTTTGATTCCTAGGGCTGGGCATTTTTAAATAAATGGATAAATGTTCCAGAGGATCTACCTGTAGCATGGGAAACGAAGCAATATCAGTCAGCGTGCGTTCCAGGGTTTGATCCCCAGTGGGTAGGTGTTCAGAACAGTGCACCCTCCTGCAAAAGTCATTCGTACAGAGGGGGAAGGAGACCAGAGCTACAGCCCAGTACTACCAGTGGCCAAAGTTCCCTTACTCCTGCCCTCTGCTGCTCTTTAAGCAGTCTTTAGAGCACAGTTGTTTTTCCATAAAGTTTTCCAAGAATGCACATCTGGAGAACTGGCTGGCCACCGTGAGGGAATTTGACTTCTATGAGTCACTTCCCCTGGGGCTGGTCCCCTGAAGCTGCTCACACAGGACCATATCTCTGCATTTAGAGATCTGGGCTTTGGATCAAGGTGGGTCCATGTGTCATCGATCAAATGTGGGCCAGGACAGCCCAGCAGTGTGAGCCAGACACATCGTCCGTACTGACCATCTCTCACATTGCTCAGTGACTCCTTTCTTGGGGAAGGGACTGTTAAATTGTGGTAGAATACACCTAAAGAAATGTTGCCAGTGTAACCATTTTTCTTGTAAAGTTAATGCTAAGCACATACAGTGTTGCTCATCACTGTCCAGGGGCAGCTGCAGCAGCACCCATTGCTACAAGTTTCACAGCATCTCCCAGAAATTCCTTTTCCACTTACGTCATTTCTACCTCCTACACCCTCAGGAGTTCTCTCTCTCTCCTTCTCCCTCCCTCCCTCCTTCCCTTCCTCCCTCCTTCAGATAAATGGAATCACAGTCATATACATTAACATTTGTGCAGCTACCTGCATCCACTCACATACACACACCTTTAATCCTAGCACTTAGGGGGCAGAGGCAGGTGGATCTTTCTTAGTTCCAGGCCAGACAGGACTAGCCAGAGTGAGACCCTGTCTCAAAAGACATCATGTCTGGCTTGGTTTGATCGGCAGGCTTTCCTGGTCTGCATCAGACTCTCATTTTGTTCTATTTCTTCCTGGGTGTTTAGGGCAGGTTCTCTCATAACACAGGATGGCCTCCAACTTACAACATGGCTAAGGATGACCTCGAGCTGATCCTTCTGCCTCCACCTCCTGCGTTCTGAGACTTGTAGAGGTGTGTTACCATGCTGCTCCGAGTGTTCCTAAGAGACAAGGTCTTACTCTGCAGTCCAGGCTGGCCTGGAACTCACAATCACCCTGCCTCAGCCTCCCAAGAACTAGGGTTACATGTGTCACCACACCCCGTCCTGAGTTCATTTCTTTTGGGCACATATTTGGAAACAGACTTCCTAGGTCATGTGATATTGTATCCTCAAGTATCTTCTGTTTTAAAACATCTAGTTATCACAGCAAACTTGATAAGATGAATAATATTAATCCTCCTTTTATGGACGAGATACAGAGGGTTTAGTCATTCACTGAAACTCACAAAGTAACAAATAGCAAAGCCAGAACTGATGCCAGGGATGTTGATACCGGAGCCCACTTTATTTATTTTTATTTATTATTTTTTTTAAGAAGATGTCTTGGCTAGCCTGATACTATGTAGCTCAAGCTGGCTCTGAACTCACGGACAATCCTCCTGACTTAGTCTTCTGAACTGAGGTCACAGATACACCATAATGGTCAGCCCCAGAGCCCACATTTTTTGACCATTGTGGTAGAATAGCATTGTCAGCTGACATGTGAGCAGAAAATAATTGTGCCTGCATCACTGACAAGTAAAAACTACAGAATTCAGAGCTGTGAGCTGCTTTGAAGTTGGGAGTGGTGCTGAGTCCTGAAGGGATGGACACCAGTGAGATAGGGAGTGGGACACAAAGGGACGTTTAAAAGAAAGTCACTAGGGTTGGGGATTTAGCTCAGTGGTAGAGCGCTTGCCTAGGAAGCGCAAGGCCCTGGGTTCGGTCCCCAGCTCTGAAAAAAAGAAGCAAAAAAAAAAAAAAAAAAAAAGAAAGTCACTAGATTGAGGCTCTGCTGTGTGTGTTTGGGAATATCAGTCATCTAATAAAAGCTGTTAAAACAAAACAGAAAATCCCAGTACTGGGGATGCTGAGGCAGGAGGATTGAGAGTTCATGGACAGCCACACCTATCCAGTGAGATCCTGCTGAAAAAAAATGAAGAAAAGGCTGGAGAGATGACTCAGTGTGTATATAAAAGTTGTGACCAAGGCTTTCCAGCCTTTGTAACCATTGTAACTATGACAACATAGGCAGAAAATGGGATGTGGCTTCTGCTAAGTTCGAAGTGACAACAGGATGTCCAGGTGGAAAAGTTCAGGAATCTGGGAGAAAGGGTGGTGAGCCCAACAGGCCTGGGCTAGAAAAATGGAGAAGGTTGGAAGTCTTAGGGAGAACACAAAGAACAGCTTGTCAGAGGGTGGCAAGGTCCTCACTGGGAAGCCTCAGTGTGCTCTAGTCCTGTCTGTCACAAGGTGCTGGGCCTGTAGCCAGCAAGAAACCCACAGCTAATGCTATTAAGCAGGTGAAGAACCAAGCCCCTCCCTAGCCATACTTAAGTTGCAAAAACATCCTTTGAGCTCTGCTTTTAAAGGACCAGGCTGCCTACTTTTCATAGCAAACATTCTATAAGATATGTTAGTATGAAAGCTTTGGGCCACAGGTAATAATAGCAGCAAAGACACATCTTAGTAAAAATTGATCAAGGCCATTGGATGCAGAATCAGGGAGGGGGCACAGGTGAGAAATGGGACACTCCCGTAGTCTCAAACTAATTTGCCACAAACTACTCATAATTACAAAAGGGCAAATAATAACAGGGAAAAGAGATTAGACATCTTAACCAAGAGATCAAAACGTGCATCCCCCATTCCAGTACTAACCGGGGTAGACCCTTCTTAGCTTCCAAGGTCACAGCAGAGTAGGTGTGATGAGGGCAGGGCAACGGGGTGACAGAACAAAGAGTGAGTGTCTCATTAAAAGATACTCTGTGTCCCTGTGTGTGGCAGGCATCTCAGGAAGGCTATGTTGTTACTTATTGAATAGTTCAGCCGACAATGTAATCTAGCTGGGCACGGAGGTTCACACCTTCACGTGATCCCAGCAAGAGAAAGGCAGAGGCAGGAGGATCCAGACCAGTCAGAACCAGATAGCAAGACTCTGTCTCAAAAGTAAAACAATGTAAAACAAAAGGACCAAAGAGCTGGCTCAGTCTGTAAAAAGGGCTTGCTACCTAGCCTGATGACTTGCTTTAAATTCCTGGAATGCACTTGTAAATAATCCCCTGATCTGTACACCTGAGCGAGCGCACGCGAGCGCCGGGGCGCGCACACACACACACACACACACACACACACACACACACACACACACACAGAGAGATAAATAATTTTTAATTGACAATAACATCAATGGTGAGCCAGGGGTTACATACATGTCTATAATCCCACCAGTAGGAAGGAGGTTCAGGGTCATCCTTTGTTACTTGTTGAGTTTGAGGCCAGCCTAAACTCCATGACACCTTGTCTCAAAAAACAATAGGGCATGTTTGCCCAGCAGTGGTGACACACGTGGATCTCTTGGTTCCAGGCCACTGTGGTTCAGATGAGACAAACAGCTGCTGCCCTTCCAGAGAACCTGAAATAAATTCCCAGCATCAGGTTGGGTGGCTCACAACTGCCTGAACTCTAGCTCCAGGGGATCTGATCCCTTCTTCAGGCCTCTTTTTTTTTTTAAAGATGTATTTATTTATATGAATACACTGTAGCTGTCTTCAGACACACCAGAAGAGGGCATCAGATCTCATTTACAGATGGTTGTAAGCCACCAAGTGGTTGCTGGGATCTGAACTCGGGACCTTTGGAGGAGCAGTTGGTGCTCTTAACCACTGAGCCATCTTTCCAGTCCTCTTCAGGCCTCTTTAGGTACCTGAATACAGGTGAGCACAGACACATATATAGAAAAAAATAAAAATACAGTTTAAAACAAAATAAGAAAAAATACACTTGGAATCTAATCACACATACATATCCAAACAGGGCATATGCTTTAAAACAACTGGCATTTATAAAAGGCCATATGAGAGATGGGACAATGGCTCATTGGTAAGAGTTCTGGCAGCTCTTCCAGAGGACCCAGACTCAGTTCAGAGGACTCATGTGGCATTCACAACAATCTGTAATTCTGGTCTCAGGACTCTAAGGCACCAGGCACACACACATATATAGTGCACAAACACATGCAGACAAAACACCTATATACATAAAACTAAAAAAACAACTTATAAGATCATATGAAGTCAAGAATAACAAGAAAAATGAATGAGAAATGGTTATGGCTCAGGGGAGACTAAATAACTAGTTAGAACTAAGTGTGACATGTCAACCTGGGCTTAACTAGTTATGACTAAATGTGACATGTCAACCTAGGCTTAACTAGTTATGACTAAATGTGACATGTCAACCTGGACTTAACCCCGTGCTGGGCAAAATACTTTGAATGATACCATTGCTACTACTGATGGGATTAATAACATTAAATAAAAGTAAACTGGGGCTGGAGAGATATTGCGATGGCTGAGAGGACCTGCTGCTCTGGCAGAGGACCTGGGTCTATTCCCAGCACGCATTTGGTGGTTCAGAACCATCTGTAACTCCAGTTCCAGATGATCATATGCCTTTTTCTGACCTTACCAGACATGAAAGCAAAATATATACATGAATCATTAAAAACAAACAAGCAAACAGTAAACAAATGAAAAAATCAACTAAAAGCTGGCCCTGGTGATGCATGCTTTTAACCTCAGCACTTGGGAGGCAGAGGCCAGAGGATCTCTGTGAGTTCAAGGCCAGTCTTGTCTATAAAGAGAGTTCCAAGACAGTAAAACCCTGTCTTGAAAAGAAAGGAAGGAAGGGGAGCTGGAGAGATGGCTCAGAGGTTAAGAGCACTGGTTGCTCTTCCAGAGGTCCTGAGTTCAAATCCCAGCAACCACATGGTGGCTCACAACCATCTGTAATGAGATCTGATGCCCTCTTCTGGTGTGTCTGAAGACAGCTACAGTGTACTCATATAAATAAAGCAAATAATTTAAAAAAAAAAAAGAAAGAAAGAAAGAAAGAAAGAAAGAAAGAAAGAAAGAAAATATCTAAAGTTTCTTTTAAAAAACTGTAGACCAGGGGTTGGGGATTTAGCTCAGTGGTAGAGCACTTGCCTAGCAAGCGCAAGGCCCTGGGTTCAGTCCCCAGCTCCGAAAAAAAAAAGAAGGAAAAAAAAACAAAACAAACAAAACAAAAAACAAAAAATGTAGACCAGAGCTGTAACTGGCTTTGTCCAATCAAGAGGTCCTTGTTTTATTTTGTTTTTGGATAAAGCTTTGCTATGTTATTATCCAGATTGAGGAAGTAAGTACATGTGAATAAAAATAGAAAAATACATGAAAAATTGAAGAGCGCATAAGGTATAAAAGAATATGAAATATGTAGCTCCCTTGTAAAGTGGTTAAAAAAGTGTGTTGTTGGTTTCTGAAGGTAAAATTGTTTTTCTTTAGATATAATTTCCTTATAATAAAGTTCCCTAAAGGGGACAGCAAAGTGGCTTGTTAGTTTAGAGCGCTTGTTGGGTAAGCATCAAGTCTGGAGCTGATCCCAGGGCCCCATGGGTCCCACACACACCGGTAACCCTAGCAGTGAGGAGAGTGGACACAAGCAATCCCTGGGGCCTGCTGGCTAACAGCTTAGCCAAAAGACATGAACTCTAGGTCCAGGGAGAGAGGGTCCCGCCTTAAAGAACGAAGCAGAAATGATGGAGGACACCTGACCCCTCCTCTGCCCTGGTTGCACACACCTGTTCATGCACACCTACACATATGCATGCACACCCCTCTGTGCTCCCAACACACACTCAGAAAGCTCTATCAAGTTTATTCACCCATATTTTAAAAAGAAACAGCAGGTTTTGCATATAATTCTCTCCCTTATCTGTCCTGCATTGAGAATATCAAGGGGGATGGAAAGAAGGCACAGAAATTTATGTAAAAAAAATATTGCTAATGGGCTCCAGAGGTGGCTCTGTGGTTAGAAGCACTCATTGGTTTTACAGAGGAACCAGAGTTCAAGTCCCAGCAACCACATGGTGGCTCACAACAATCCAAATGGCAGTTCCAAAGTATTCAATGTCTTCTTCTGGTCTCTGCAGACACCAGGCAGGTATTATGCAGGTCGGACACACACACACACACACACACACACACACACACACACACACACACTAATTAGTAAGTCTAAAAGAAAAGTCCTGTTAATAGAGCCTGGCCACACACTTGCTGGGCACATAGCTTTCATCATTTCTTTGCCTACACTTACTCCAAATTTCCCCTTCCCAATCCTGAGCTGGTTTTACCTTCTACTTCCTACTTGGCTTGGATACTTCCTATCTCCAGGGGGCAGCCTTCCACCTCCCCTCCCCTCTTTCATCTCTTTTCTGTTTTTCCCCCACCAAAATACGATCCACAGTTTCTGTTATGTTGGAGCTCCAGGTTGAATTCAAATTCATGATCCTCTTGCCTCAAGTCTCACATGTACTGCGGTTACAGATCACGTACTGTCATTCCTGGCATCCGGGAGGCTTACGAAGTAGGACCTTTTTTTCTCCTTCCTTCCTTCCTTCCTTCCTTCCTTTTTTTTTTTTTTTTTTTTAAGATTTATTTATTTTTATTTATATGAGTACACTGTCTCTGTCTTCAGACACACCAGAAGAGGGCATCAGATCCCATTACAGATGATTGTGAGCCACCATGTGGTACCTGGGATTTGAACTCAGGTCCTCTGGAAGAGCAGTCAGTGCTCTTAACCACTGAGCCATCTGATGATTTTTTTTTTTTTTTTTTTGAGTTTTTGAGACAAGGTTTCTCTGTTTAGCCCTAGCTATCCTGGAACTCGTTCTGTAGACCAGGTTGGCCTCAAACTTAAGAGACCCATCTGCCTCTGCCTCCAGAGTTCTAGGATTAAAGATGTGGGCCAGGACCACTGGACCTCAAAGTAGGATTTTACTGTGTTGTTGCTTTGGCTGTGGTGTGTGTGTGTGTGTGTGTGTGTGTGTGTGTGTGTGTGTGTTGGGGGTTCAGGCCTGGTGCCTTGCACATGGTCAACACTCAGTGCTCCACTGAACTTCACCTCCAGTCCTTCAATAGTTTCTTCAAATGAGCAGAATGGAGTTCCTCATAGAGCAGAATGGAGTTCCTCATCCAACGTCAGGGTTGCACCACGTACTCTGCCATGCCCCCAAACTCTCGCAGGTCACAGTAAACATATAATGTGTTTACATAATTAACACGCACTTTCTGAGGCCCCTTCTAGGCCAGGCACGTGCTGAAGGCTTGGTTATGTGTAGAGACGCCAACCAGGCAGCTGAGTTCTGAGAGGTCAAAGGTTATCCTCTTCATGCAGGCACCTGTTTCCATGCTCAATTTGTCTTACTTATTCTTTGTACCCTGATGTGGCACTATGCTCTGAAGAAACTCAGTCCTCCAATTCTCAATGTGCCCCAAAGAAGATCAAACCAAACTTCTCAGCGGAATCCTGTTCTGGTACAGACAGGCATTTACCTCTAGGACACCCAGTTCCTTTGTTTGGAGGGAGAAGCACTAAGACTGATATTGCTGATAATGGAACACGGAGGAGCAGCTTCTGAAGACAGAGGTGGGCCGCGTGCCTGCCCTAGCTCCAGGCAGCAAAACTGCTTTCAGGTGCCAAAGGAATGGGCGGAAGGACCCGGGCGGAAGGAAGGAGAGAGAGCCGAGTGGGTGGGTGTCCAGTCCTCTGCATGTTCTTGGTCTCAGTTCAATCTCAGCCAGGTGTTTTGACATTATGACATGATGGTGCCTATAAAGTTCATGAATCAGAAAACTGAGTTGCAAAATTAAAAGAAAAAAAATCTCAGGGCTGGAGAGATGGCTCAGCCTCTAGGAACACCGACTGCTCTTCCAATGACCAGGGTTCATATCTCAGCACCCACATGGCAGCTTACAACTGTTGTGCCAAATTCCAAGATTAGACACCCTTATATGGATATACATGCAGGCAAAACACCGATGCACATAAAATAAAAAGAAAGAAAGAAAAATCTCTTAAAGTTTTAAGTCATTTTAGGATTCTGTGTTGGGTCTCATACATAGCTATCCTGAGGTACATGAGACCCTTGGCTGTGGGTCAGACCTTGTAGGGTAAGGATCATAAGCTAGCCCAACTGCTCATATGGCTTTGAGGCAACCAACAAGCTTGGCACTGAATTGGGCAGGGGTCCTCACCATACAGACAGGGAGCACTGCTTCTTGGAACCTCTGGAAACATGGTAGCTTTGACCACCAGTGGCTTGGGGGTATGCAAGGTCAGCCAGTAGGAGCTAAAATTAGAGCTAGGGAGGCTGACGTAAGCTGCCCCATGATGACTGGTCATCACTGGGTTATCCAAGAACACATGGAAAGCCCCGTTTGGGATTCCTCAAAATATCAAAGGCCTGGGGCTAGGTAAGCATGGAGGCTCTTACTTGTAATCTCAGCCCTTCCAAGGCTGAGGAGAATCAGGAGCTTGAAGGATGTCCCCACTGTCACCTCCATGGCCCTAAATTCCTGTTTGGGTAGTTGGAGGGGCACAAATCAGATTTCTCAAAGGCTTCCCTTTCTTGCCTAGAACTGATGAGCCGTTCGGCAGCATTGACAGCATCTGTGACAGTCTGCAATGGCTCCTGCCTGTTGCCAGTTCAGTGGCCCAGTCTTAAGAGCCTAGAGCTGCTGGTCCCAGTGAAAAGGGCATCTGCCTGTCACCTCCCAGTGTATGGCTTCAGATGCCCCAAGTCACTTCCTGGTCCAAGGCTTGCTTCTCTGCCTGATTCCTTGGTGCTTTCTTCCTGGGGTGGTTGTTTTCCAAGCCACCTGTCTTCTATTTAGCTTTTGATTTTGTTGTGACAGTGTGGTGGCTAATCTTGCTTGTCAACTTGACACACCTGGGAGAGCTCTCCACCGAGGAAGTGACTCCATCCACTTGCCTGTGGGCATATCTGTTGGGTATTTTCTTGATTGCTCACTGATGGAGGGGGGCCCAGCCCGCTGGGGATGGTGCCATCCAGGGGCAGATGGGCCTGGGTTGTATAATAAAAGCAGCTGAGCGGGGTTGGGGATTTGGCTCAGTGGTAGAGCGCTTGCCTAGGAAGCGCAAGGTCCTGGGTTCGGTACCCAGCCCCAGGAAAAAAAAAGAAAGAAGAAGAAAAAAAAAAAAAAAAAAAGCAGCTGAGCTAAGCCAGGGAGAGCAAGTTGGTAAACAGCGCTCTTTTATCACCTCTGCTTCAGTTCAGTTCCTGTCTCAAGTTCCTGCCTGACTTCCCTCAGAGATGGAGATATAAGATGAATAAACCCTTTCCTCCCCAGGATGCTTCCAGTCAGAATGGCTTATCACAGGAAAAAAAAAAAAAAAAAAAAAAAAACAACCAACCAACCAACAACCAAAGGCTGAGTAGGTTGCCCTGGGACCTTTATTGGGATCTGGACACTGACCTCTGATCTCCAGGCTTGTGTGAAGCTCACCACGTTGGGCCTGAGCACGCTGATTACAGGTATGGACGGTATACACTGCCACTCACTTTTAAACCGTCATAGTGTTTTCATGTGCAAAGTCATCCTTAGACTCGGTTCCCCCATTTTCCCCTCAGATTCTAGAGTGATAAAAGTCTTCTTGAGTTGCCGATCCAGGTTCTGTCCTGGAGCCAGGCCACGACACCTTTAATCCCAGCACTCAGAGAGACAAGCAGGTTTCTGAGTTTGAAGCCAGCCTGGTCTACAGAGAAGAGTTCCAGGACAGCCAGGGCTACACAGAGAAACCCTGTCTAAAACAACCCAAACCAAAAAAAAAAAAAAAAAAAAAAAGAGAGGTTCTGTCCGGGGGAGTTCCATCCCAAGCCCTGCTTAATGGGGTAGTACTGAGGCTGGACCAGCTCCGGAAAGACGCTTGCTACAGGAGTCCAACTGCTCTCTGCTGTCCAACACAATATCCTGTGTGGAGTTATCTTAAAGGCCAGAGTGGGGAGGTACCCAGGTTGGCAGCTTAACCAGAAAGCCAGTCATTATGACACTGAGGTCATCCTTTTAGTCAGCAAGGCCAGAACTAGGTCTTCCTCCACCCTCCCGCCTCTCCCTCCCCCCAGGGGCCAGTCTGTAATCAGGTTCACATCATGAGGGTAGAAAAGGTGAGGGGCTGTGGGTGGCAACAGGAGCACTGAGGCTTAGCTGGCAGAGGGTGTCACCAACCCTCTAATGATGTGGGAGCTGCAGAGAGAAAGGGAGACCAGGCAAGGCTCTCAGGTGGGCTCTTGGTGCTCCATTCTCCTGGGGAGCAGAGAGCTTCATTCCTATACCAATAGGAGGGCTTCCCTTAAAAGTCTGCTTCAGTCAGTCATGGTGGTACATACCTATGGTCCCAGCACTTGCGAGGTAGAGGCAGGAGGATCAAGAGTTTAAAGCTGACCTGGGCTACAAGAAAACCTGTCCCAAATATCAAAGCACAAGCAGGGTGAAGTGGCACAAGTCTTTAAACCCAGCACTTGGGAAGCTCATCAGGCAGGATCTGGTTTGAGTCCACCTTGCCTACATAGCAAGATGCAGGCCAGTCAGGCTTACATAGCAAGACCCTGTCAAAAAAAAAAAAAAAAAAGGAAGGCAGGGCTGTATGCCTTTAGTCCCAGCATCTTGAGTTCACAAGTGAGTTTCAGGACAGTCAGGGCTACACAGAGAAACCCTGTCTCAAGATAGATAGATGGATAGATAGATAGATGATAGATAGATAGATAGATAGATAGATAGATAGATAGATAGATAAAATGGGAAAAACAAAAGCAAACAACAACTGTTGGCATTCAGTCTAAGCTCTGCCCCACAGTTACCTGGCAACAGCCAGTGGTATGCCTGACTCACTATAAAAGGGGTTGCTTGCCCCCTCCTTGCTCTTACCCTCTTCCCCCTTTGTTCCTTCTCTCCCCATTCCCTTCTTCTCTCTCTCTCCACATGCTCATGGCTGGCCTCTCCTCCTCTACTACTTCTCTCTCTCTCTCTCTCTCTCTCTCTCTCTCTCTCTCTCTCTCTCTCTCTCTCTCTGCCTTTCTCTGTTCCTACTACCCTCTTAACTCCCCTCCCCATGCCCTGAATAAACTCTATTCTACCCTGTACTGTCGTGTGGCTGGTCCCTGGGGGGGGGGGGGGGGTGTCTCGTTGTGGGCGTGCAGAGGTACCTCCTTCCCCCATACCTCACCATAACCCCATAGAACATATCCCCCCTATCTTTATCGTTTATAAACATCATCATCATCAACAACAACAACAACAGCAACAACAAACTAACCAAAAGAAAAGGGTTGGTGAGATGGCTACTGTTATGACAACCTAAATTTGTCTCCTAGGACCCTCTTGAAAGTAGACGGACAGGATCAGTTCCAAAGTTGTCCTCTGACCTCCACACTTGTACCGTGATAGACCCCTCCAATCATACACTTTTTTTTTTTTTTTTTTTTGGTTCTTTTTTTTTCGGAGCTGGGGACCGAACCCAGGGCCTTGCGCTTTCTAGGTAAGCGCTCTACCACTGAGCTAAATCCCCAGCCCCCACATGTTTTTTTAAAATAAAAAAAAAGGGGGCTGAAAAGATGACTTAGTAATTAAAAACAAGTATTACTGTTCCAGAGGACCTGAGTTCAGTTCCAGTTATCTGTGTCAGACAACTCACTTCCTGTCACTCCTGCCCCAGGAGACCTATGGCCTCTGGCCTCACACATACTCTCACTACTCCCTCCCCAACACAGAAGCACAACAGAACAGCACCTACATGCTTCCTGTTTCTTGTCCTATCACACTCATGGCCTCTTTGGCTTATTGTTCTTTTTTCAAGCAGGATCTCAAGTAGCCCATGCTGGCCTTAAACTCACCACTTAACCAAGGCTGACCTTGAACTCCCGATCCCCCTGCCTTTCCCTCCCAAGTCTGGGTTCATGGCTTTTCATTTTGGCCTTCTGAGGTTCCCTCGACATCAGGGTACAGATGAGCCCTGTAATGAGAACTCCTCGGGGCACACACACTCCCTTCCCTACTCACACAGGGCACCCCCAGTTTTCCTCTGCCCACACTCTTGCCTCCCTGGTGCACTAAGTCCAAAGAGCTGGGGACATTCTTGTTATTTATTCTCAAATTTTTAACGACTTAAAAAATGTTTTCTAACCCTATTGTGATTTTAAGACTGATTTTTGAAACACGGCACCCATATTTGTCTTCATTATACTTTGAAAAACCCCTGGGCTAAGCTCTTGGGAAAAGAGCCCAGACCACAGCTGAGCACAAAGGGACAAGAGAGTCCGGGGTCCCTGCAGACCAGTGAGGTTCAGGGAGCAGATGGAGGTGTGGACGGACGGTGTGGTGGAAGGAGGTGGCTACTACCCTGTTCACTCTCTGCCTTTTAGCAGAGTCTGTGAAGTGACTTTCCAGAGACGCGGGGACCCAGCTCTGTGTTCACCTCCCAGTAGGCCCTAGGCCTTTGGGCTCCTCTGATCAGGCCCCAGCCTGACTCCTTGATCAGTTGGAAACTCCATCTGCGGTGCTAATCTGCCTCAACTGGCTTTCTGAGGGGAAACCAGGCAGGAAGTGCAGTAGCTGACCAGAATGAGCCACAGGGAAGGTGCTCCAGACTCTCTGTGGCCTCCTACTCCAGATCCGGGCTCATGTGGCCGCAGGATAGATGACTCAGGTAAGCTGTGCAGGCCAGACAAGCAGTACCCACAGCCCAGCGGGCCGAGCCTATAATTAGCCCTCCTGTTGTCATCTTAGCACCATCTCTTAAGGGTGGCCCTGCTGGGCCCTGAGCCAAGGTTGGAGGAGGCTGGCAAGAATGTGGTTATCTCAGTTTGTGTTGTGTTGCCCAAGATGCTTCCTGATGCTTCTAAAACTGGGCATAGAGCTCAAGTACAGCACCTCTGCTGATGGTGGAGGACTGCTGGTGGAAAAGAATTCTACCTACAGCAAGGATGAACAGAGAGAAAACTCTGGGATATCCTTGCCCAAGCCGAAAACCTACTCCTTTTCTCAGACCCAAAAGTCTCGACAGTCTGGAGACTCGAGTGGCCAGGTGTGCAGCTAAGGATTGCTTAGCAACCCCATAACAAACATCAGGTCCTTTAACAGCCCTTCGATGTGGCCACTGACTCCTACTGCCCCCTTTACATATCAGAGGCCCTGAGGAGCTGGTTCAGAAGACAGAATGATAACAAGTACATCCAGTATTTGAGTCCAGATGGCCAGATCACGACCGACTCTGGGCGGGCTTGGCCACAACCTCAGTGCGAGGTTGGCTGTCACCTCCCACTCTGACCTTCAGGTTCCTCAGTGTGGAATGCAGGGGAGTCAGGTCATACATAGTCTTTGTAACTCCTTCCCTAGTTCTAGGGCTCTACAGGTATGAAAAGGTTACTGAATGTCAGTCCCTCCCTTCCCCGGCCCAGGCCAGCCCTGTTTACTTCTGATTGTTAAGGGTAGTTTCATAGGCATCTGTCAGGGTGGTAAAGCACTCATGCCGTGGCACCACTGACTAATGGGGCAAAGCTGCTTCCCCACTCCATACCTCAGTTTCCCCACTTGATCAAGGGGCAACAATGACCTCTTTGTGTTCGGTGCTGCCGTGAATCAGGGTTAATGAGCATTAGTCACATGTTCTGAAGTGCTCACAGAGGAAAGGGTCACCAGCTGGGCCTGAGCTGCAGGGTGGCAATGATGACACCGCTTGGGCTCATGGCCTTGAGGACATGTCCTCCAGGTTTTGTTACTGGCTTAACTTTGTGGGCTGGGTTTGGAGTGACTCAGCCCAAGTGTTGGTGACATCTCGGGAGGACTGGCTTCAGTGCAGCCATGTGCGTCAAGGTGCCTGCCAATGGGTTGTTTTCTCTCGTGTTTTTCTCTTCAGGCTTCCCAGTCAAACTGGGTTTTAGGCATTTCTTCATGTCTCTAATGCTGGATACAAGGGATTAGCCCGGAACTTTAAGGAGGTCATCCTCCATTTCTCTGGATCTCCATTAACTCCATTCTTTCTCTTTCCACTGCTCTGAGCACACACTGTCCATTTTCCTATCACTGACCAGTCTGTGGTACGAAGCAGGCAGCTCCAGCTTCCAGCAGCATACACTGAACTAGAAAAGTCAGATGCTGCCGCGAGGCCAGCAAGGTGGCGTCTGCCTTCAGTGCCAGCACTGGGGAGGCACATGGAGGTGGGTCTCTATGTGTCTGAGGCCAATCTTACAACCCCTGTTGGGAGAGGTTGTTAAGTGACCCTTTCACAAGGGTCAAGTAATACCGGCAGGAAAACTGATATTTACATACTACTCACAAGAGTAACAAAATCAGTTATGAAGAAAGTCACTACAACATGAGGAACTGTATTAAAAGGGCCACAGCATTATGAAGGTTGAGAACCACTGACAGAATTCCAGACCAGACAAGGCTACAAACTGAGACCTTTTCTCAAAACAAAAACTAAACCAAAAGAAGGATCCAGAAATGAGGTTGAGCCATTTGGAAAGGGGAGTGTGGCCCAGGGCCTATCCGCCAGTGATTGTTGGTGGTGGTGGTGGGGTGGTGGTTGTTTGAAAGGCAAGCTGGAGTTCAATGTGAAGCGCTGGCGCCACCTAGTGTCTCTAGTGGGTACTGCTAGTGTTACAGTCAACCTGACCTTGAGTGTGAACTGGACTAAGTACCTACTTTTTTTTTTTCCGGAAAGTGGGCAGATGCTATGGATGAAGGTAAGGTTTTCTAGTCATTTGATATAAGTCACATTTTCCTGGATGTCTAGTTACCTACAGAAGACAGATCACTCTAGTTACACATCTGTTTTTGTCCCACACTAGAAAAGGAGCAGCTTAAACACAGAGGGTGTGGTACAGTATCATTCCTTTTTTTTTTTTTTTTTTTTTTTTTTTTTGAGGCAATGTTTCTCTTGTAAGACAGAGTCTCATTATGTAGGGCCAGCCTGAAACTATGTAGAACAGATTGGCCTTCACACACAGCTTTGCCTGAATCTACCTCCTGAGGATTGGGACTAAATGCACCCGCGGCTGTGAATGACTACGATATTTTTAGATCTGTCTCCAGTGTGTGAGCGTTTGTCCTGCATGTATGTCTATGTGCCATGTGCATACCTGGTGTGAGAGGTGGCCAGAAGAGGGTAGCAGGTTCTCTAGAGCTGGGTTATGGACCACTGGATGCTGATAACTGAACCTGTCTTCTTTGAGATCAAGAAGTGCTTTTTTTTTTAAACCACTGAGCCATTTCCCTACCCCTTACAATAATCATTTCAATAATTTAAATTATAGTCTCCCAAGTTACTCTGTGATCAGTTACCAGATGTTTAGGTTATTTTCAATTTATTTCAAGTAGTAATATATAAATACTGCCATGCATATGTCTTGTCTTCTGTGGGACCTTGGTTGGGAAGCAGACTTTGGAAACAGATGGACCAAACTTGAATGTTGGCCCTCACTGGCTGGTGACCTTGGGCAAAGTATTACTTTATGTTTCAGCATCCTCATTTGTAAAACAGAAATAGTGGTTATATGAAGCTCTAAAGGTGAAACTAGGTCTCGAGCTTAGGCCAGTGCCTAAGAGGAGTAGAATCAGTCTTCCGAGGTCCCCCTTCCCACCTCCCTCACACTGTGTGAGAAGCACATTGTAGCCACAGCCTCTGCTCTCAGAATGGCCATAGATCTGCCTCGATTGTGGGGATTGGCCTGGAACTGAACAGGCTTTGAAGAGGGCTTTTTTTTTTTTTTTTTTTTTTTGTCTCTGGTCTTGACTTCTTCCTGAGGGCAGTGAAGGCCTTCCTGGGAGATAAATCTGGAGTCCTTTCTAGGCATTTGGTTCCTACTGCTATCCCCTGGTTGCTGCTGACCCACCACTTTCTCGTCTCTCTGTCTCACTGATGGGCTGGATAGAGAGCTCAGAGCATCAAGTACAAAAAGGGCGATAAATGGATTAGAACACTCTGACCCTCAATCTCTGTGATCTAACCGCCTTACCCAGAGGCCTTTGCATGGTCTCCTGATCCTCTAATGGCTTCAGCTACATGAATCAATTTAGCCAGGGAGGCACCGAAAAGAGAACATGGGCTAAAGATGGAAAGATCTGTCTCTCAATGAAGGGCTCAAGTGTAGCATTCTCTCCTAAAGGCACGGGTCAGCCGACCAGATGACAGCTATATAAAGCCAAAGAAAACCCAGAATAGGAACACAACTAAAAATAGTCAGGAAAGCTTGAGGAGGAAGTGCCTGACTCTTGGCGGTGGTCAAGCCATACAAGCAGCTGCTTTTGTTGCTGAGGTGGAACTGGGTGGAAGACTCAAGGGTTGGTTGAGAAGCAGTCAGTCCCAGTTGTCTACGGATGCAACGACCAAATGTGACAAGCCCCTGAAAATAATGTCTCACTTGGTGAGCCTATTAAAATTGGCTAAAATCTAAAAAGAGCTAGGAAACTAGTGTTTTATGAGCCGTGGCAACACGATCTTCCTTTCCACCAAGAGAGGCAGAGCTCGGTTTAGGACTTGGGAAAGGAAAATCACAGAATCACGAGGCCGGAGTTATTCCCGGCTACAAGGCAATGGAAAGAACAGAAGGCTGGGAGGGAGGGACTGGAGTGTCACTGTCTGCCACACTCTAGCTATGACAGAGGTGCGTATTAAGTATCTTCGAGCGTCAGTCTTCTAGAAAAGCAAATCTTCTTCCATGAGAAACACAGTCTCTGCCAAACAGAATCCTAGCGGCTCCAGTGACAAATCAAGATAGGACGACAGTAGGGCTGGGAGGATGGAGAGATAAAAGGGTCTGGGTGACCCTGACAGTGAAAGGTGCAAACCAGGGAAACAAAGAAGGGGGAGTTGGGAGCCCTTTCCCAGGAGAAGACAAACAGGTTAGCCAGCATCCTACAAGATTGCCCAATATAATTAATAAAGTGGGAAATCTTATACTACTATTTTTGTGGGTAATGTGTTAGTCTGTTTTGTGTTGCTGTTACAAAACACCCAAGACTGGGTACTTAATAAAGAAAGAAATTTTTTGGTCACGTGGTAGTAGCACAAGACTGTAATTCTAGCACTCAGGAGGCAGAGGCACCAGCCTGGTCTGCAGACTGAGTTCAAGAACAGTCAGGGCTATACAGAGAAACTCTGCCTCAAAAAGGAAGGGGGGGGGGGGAGAGGGGGGGAGGTTCTGGGGGGCTAAGAACACAGTCAGCATTTCTGGTGGGAGATATCATGTGACCATGAGAGGTAGCAAGAGTGATCCCAAAAAGCTCAACCCTTTTTTTTTTTTTTTTTTTTTTTTTTGGTTCTTTTTTTCGGAGCTGGGGACCGAACCCAGGGCCTTGCGCTTCCTAGTCAACCCTTTCTTGTTTTGTTAAAAATCACTTTTTTTTTTTGTACATGTATGTATGTATTAAGCATATAACACCATCCATGTGTGGAGGGCAGAGAACTTGAAATCAGTTCTCCCTCTTCTGTGGGACCTGAGCATTGGTCTCAGGTCAGCAGGCCTGGCAGGCACTTCTACTCACTCACTAAGGCATCTCTCCAGCCCATGGTTTTGTTTGAGACAGGGTTTCGTGTAGCCCAGGATGATCTGGAATTCTCTATGTAGCCTCGAAACCTTGATCCTCTCAAGTGCTGGATATAGGAATGCACCATGTTTGTTTTTTGCAATGCTGGGGGACCAAACTCGGGGCTTTATGCATGCTAAGCAAGCACTCCTCAACTGAGCTACAGCACTAGCCTCCCAAACTAAGCTTTAAACAATGTATACTGTTGAGGTGACACGCCAGTCCCAGGAAAGCCAGAATTTACCCTCTCAGGGAAGCATTAGCCTCTGTTATAGGCCCCAGCACCCGTCAATGGAATGGCTCCTAGTCTCAACATGTGTGGGTGAGAGAAAAAACATTCAGACCACAGCACTGAATTAATACAAATAATCTTTTTTTTCTTTTTTCTTTTTTTCGGAGCTGGGGACCGAACCCAGGGCCTTGCGCTTGCTAGGCAAGTGCTCTACCACTGAGCTAAACCCCCAACCCCCAAAATAATCTTTTAATGGGGCATTAAAAAACATCATTCAAGCCAGGTGTGGTGGCTATGCCTAACCCCAGCGCTTAAAGGATCCTGAATTTAAGGTTAGTTCAGGTTATAAGGGAGAGCAGAGCCTGTACTCAAAAAAGGTGGAAGTGTCTGGGGAAATAGATCAGAGATCAAAGGGTGCATGTGATAAGGGAAAGAACTGGAATTTGATCCCCTGAACCCACTGCTACGGTGCAGTGTGTGCTTGTGATCCCAGCTCAGGGGAGATGGCCAGAGGATCCCTGGAGCAGGCTGGCAGCTAGGCAGGCCTTATTGTAAGATCAGGCTCAAAGAAAGTAAACTGAGTTCCTTAAGGTGACATCCAGGGTTGTCCTATGTCCCCTACACACAAACACATATGTATAGCCACACACATGAACATGCACACATACATACACCAAACTATAAAGAATCAAATGAGCCAGGTGTGCTGGTTCATCCCTGTAACCCTAGCACTCGGGAAGCTGAAGCAGAAGGCTCAGAAGTTCAAGGTCACCCCCAGTTACATATGGAAACCAGTCCTGGCTAGTTTAAAATGTCAAACAAAGGAACAAAAGCCAGAGGGACTGAGAAGCTGAAGGAGTGGCTCGGAGGTTCCTGGCACTCACGTGGCAGCTCACAGTTCCAGGGAATCAGACACCCTCACTTAGCCTCCACAGGCGCCAGGCGTGCCTGTGGTACCTAGATATACACCATTACAGACACCCATTACACACACCAGTAAGTGGAAAACCTTAAAAAGCAAGCAAAACACTAGGGCCAGTGAGATGGCTCAGGAGTCAGGAGGTGAAGAGGCTAGAAACCTGAGATTGATTCCTAGAACCTACCTAAAGGGGTGCAGAGAGGACTGACTCCACAGGGTGGGACCCCACATGCTCACGGTACCATATGTAACAACACATGTGCTTCACTTTACATGGCTTCCCAGATCTGAGTTTTCCACCAGCATTGAACCCCCCAACCCTGTGCTTCAGAACACAGCGATAATTTAGACAGGAATTTAACCACAGGACAGAAGTCACCACACCAAGTGTAAGAGTTAGGAGTGGGGCTCAGGTCTGTCATTCCAACACTTGAGGGGAGGAAGAAGGATCCCAGTTTGTGCTGATCTGTGGTACAGGGGTCTCTCAGAAATAGTAAATGATTTTCATTCCTTGAGTTATCTTGGCTAGGTCACACCCTCAAGGTCATCTTTGAGTCACTTGTGTGTATGTGTGTGTTTGTGGGTATGGTGTGTATATATGTGGAGGTCAGAGGCTCTCCCTTTTATTTTTCTGAAATGGGCTCTCACAGAACTTGAGGTAAATGATGTAACTGCACCAGACAGCCAGGACCTTCCTCGGCTGATGTGTTTTCTTCTGAGCTACTGCCACAGCCCTCTCTTCTTTTCTTCCCACTTCTACAACACTGCTCCCAAGTCTCTGGAGTAGCTATAGGTGTGTCCTAATACATTTGGTTTAAACACCCTCCATCCCTACCCCCTGATACAGGGCTTTTCTGTGGCCCTGGCTGTCCTGGAACTTACTCTGTAGACCAGGCTGGCCTCCAACTCAGATCCTCTTGCCTCCGACTCCTGAGTGCTGGAATTAAAGGTGTGCGGCACCACTGTCTGGTTCAGACATCATTTTTAAGAACTGAGTACCCGTTGTGGTATGTATTTCACTGTGTTGGGATTAAAAACCAAAAAAAGCAAGCTCCCCTTTCTGACCTCCAGGCCAGCCCCTGCTCTGGTCTGCCTTGTGTGCAGTCCTGAGTGATCGCAAACACGCCAATGACCCCAGTGCCTCAGACCCACATGGCCGGCTACTCTTCCCGCACCGTACACAATGACTGCGCTGAGGCTGTTCTGTGGCTGCGGTGGTTCCGTCTGAGCGTGAGCAGCCCCCTGGGTCCCAGGTTCTCTATGCGTTTCTGTGTTTGCCTTTCCTTCACTCCCTCACTGCCCCAGTCAATTTTCCAGGAGTACGTCGTGTAGAAGTCAGCACTGTACTTCCCTGGACATTCTCTCCAATTCCATCCGAGCATTAGCACCCCTCTTCCTTTCTCTCTGAGACAGGGTTTCTGTGTAGCCCTGGCTGTCCTGGAACTCACTCTGTAGTGCAGGTTAGCCTCAAACTCAGAGATCCGCCTGCCTCTGCCTTCTGAGTGTTAGGATTAAAGACATGGGCCACCATTACCTGGCCTTTTTTCTTTTTCTTTCCTTTTTTCACCCCCCTCAGTCTAGCCTTAAAGTCCCAGTAATTCTCCTGCCTTTTAGCCTCCAGGTAGTGGAGAACAGGTGTGAGCCACTATGTTGCCTTAACTTCCAATTTTACTCTTCCTTTGAGGGTAGACAAATCATATGAGAATTGCATCTGGAACAACTAGAAATCTGGGCTCAGGGCATGCTGGGACTTACACCCAGAACTGGCCATGCCAAACACATGTTTAACCATCAAGCCTTTCCTCCAGGCCCCTAATAACAAATTTTGAATACAGACTAGTTAAGCAATATTTAGGGATTAATTTTGCTGGACATAACTGTACTAAAGAAGTCACATTTCTTAGTGATATCGACTGAGGCAAAGTATGGATGGAATATTACTATTGCAAGACTTTTCTCTTGGGGATTCTAAGCAATAACTGTCCTGCTTTCTGAGTAAGGTCCAAGGCCAACCACAGCTCAGTTTTATGAAAACTGCCCCCGGGGAACCGGGAGGGAGAAATCAATTCTCTAGCAGCAGAACCTTAGCAAACACTTTATTAACAAATACTGTCACACTCCTGAGCCTCACGCTCAGAACACTGCCTGAACCAAACCTTCAAGTCTTGTGGCTGGTTCATAGCCCTGCAGTCCCGACAGAACTGGGCCTGCTGTATCTTACCCTGTCCACATCCCACATGGCAATTGGGTCCCCTCTTTGCCATGCAGATGGCAGGCCTTTGCGCTTGCAATTCAACCAGAATGAAGAAAAGCAGCGTCAGCTGACTGTTTTTCAAAAAGTCGCCCTCAACAGTTCTGTCTGCAGCATTTTCAGGATGAGCATAAAGACTCCCACTGCCGGAATATTCGGAACACTTTCCTTGATTTTTCAGAGAGACTCTGTAGATAGAAAAGCTTATTATTAGAATTACATTCTTCCATAGAGACGAAAGATAGGTATGGCTGTAGGCCTGCCTTGGTATCTGTGATTGAATAAGAATTCATTTTATGGGGCTGGGGATTTAGCTCAGTGGTAGAGCGCTTACCTAGGAAGCACAAGGCCCTGGGTTCGGTCCCCAGCTCCGAAAAAAAGAACCAAAAAAAAAAAAAAAAAAAAAAAGAACTCATTTTATGGAGTTGGGGATTTAGCTCAGTGGTAGAGCACTTGCCTAGCAAGCGCAAGGCCCTGGGTTCAGTCCTCAGCTCCAAAAGAAACAAAACAAACAAACAAACAAACAAAAAACCACTCAT
This sequence comes from Rattus norvegicus, assembly GCF_021556685.1. Lineage (NCBI taxonomy): Eukaryota > Metazoa > Chordata > Mammalia > Rodentia > Muridae > Rattus > Rattus norvegicus. The sequence continues at coordinate 59,798,149 of NC_141537.1, forward strand.
TTTATGTCATGCTACATTGTACATAATGCACAGCTTAAGTCAAACAAATCAAGAAGCCTGTGTTCAATGGCCAGATCACTGCCAACACTCTGAGCTTCCCTCGTACTGTCCTCATCTTTGTGACAAGGGCACTCCTGACCCACGCTGAGTCCAGCACATGCTGTGCTCTGGCTTTTACCCAGGATGTTTATTGGACCTATCTATCTGAAACAGAGTTTCACTATGTAGTTCTGGCTGTCCTGGAATTCAGTACGTAGATCAGGCTGACCTTGAACTCACAGAAATACTCTTGTCTCGGCCTCTCAATCATTAGGATTAAAGGTATGTGTCACTATTCAAAATTACATTTATTTACTGTGTATGCAGGCATGTACATGCCAGGATATGTGTGAAAGTCAAAAGATGACTTGCAGGAGGTGCTTCTCTCGTCTATCCTGTGGGTATCGGGATCAAACTCTGGTCATCAGGCTTGGTGGGAAGAACCTTTACCAGTCTTGTTTCCCCTTTTAATACCTTTTTTTAGGGGTTGGGGATTTAGCTCAGTGGTAGAGCGCTTGCCTAGGAAGCGCAAGGCCCTGGGTTCGGTCCCCAGCTCCGGAAAACAAAAAAACAAAAAAACAAAAAAAACCTTTTTTTTTTTCTTTTTAAAGCAAAACAGGGGCTGGAGAGATGACTCAGTAGTTAAGAGCATTTAACTGCTCTTCCAGAGGACCCAAGTTTGGTCTGTGACACACACATCAGGTGGCTTACAACCATCTAGCTCCAGCATTCATGTGTACATGCATGCATGCACACGCACACATACACAGAGAAGAGAGCGCACCCTATGTATACTTAAAAATAAACCTTTAAAACAAAACAAACCACGTGGGGCTAAAGAGCTGGCTAAGATCACTTGTCACTCTTGCAGAGAAACTGGAATCAATTTTTAGCATCCACACGGTGGTCACAACCATCTGTAACCTAGGCATTCACACAGTACATTTAGCCCTGAGTGTCCTGGCATTCAATATGTAGACCACACTGGCCTCTGACTCTCAGAGACCAGTCTGCCTTAGCTCCTAGAGTGCTAGGATTACAGGTGCATGCTACCATGACCGAACAACCAATCAACCTAGTCAAAAGATCCCTTCCTGAATTTGTGGACAGAGAGATTTAATTTACTGTGGATGGTTTGCATGGTGGATCAACTCTCTGTCTTTATGTACCTTATTATATCCCATACCCCGATTTTGTTGTTGTTTTGGAGACTGGGTCTCCTATATGGGCCAGGCTGGCCTCTGGTTTATGATCCTTCTGCTAAGTCTACTGAGTGCTGGCATAAGTGTGCACCATTGTATCTACCTAAACATTGAACACTGATGTATCAATGCATTTATGGATTTATTTACTGTGTACACAAATACCAATGTAGGTATGTGGAGAACTTCCTGGAGTCGGTCCTCTCCTTCCTGGCTTGGGCCCTGGGTACTGAACTCAGGTCCTCAGGTTTAGCAGCAAGCTCTCTTACTGAGCCATCAAGCTAGCCCCTGACCTAAATATGTTTAAATGAATAAATGAATGAATGAAAGAAAGAATGGCTTTGGAAACCTTTCCTCTACTTATTTATTAAGGGTACTAATGATATCTTTGATGGGCTTCTGGTATAATTATAGCTCCCTCTGGTGGAAATCCTGTAACCCGACCACCATGAATTTGGGAAGCCTGACAGGAAAGTATCTTCTGTCTGCTTTAGTCTGTGAAAAGCATAAGGGTCAGAAAGGCTACATTTATGCCAGGCTATGGGGCACATATAGAGCTGAACCTGGAAAGGAACACAAAGCCAGTTCTCTGGATTCCTTTGTCTACCCTCTTGCCTTTATTCTCATTTTCCCAGATGGCTCTGATGGCTCTGCATTTCCTCAGGTCTGTAATGGCGGCCATCCTGAGTGGGATGGCTAACGCTAGTCAGAGCACATACCAGGCTGCAGAAGAGTGAAGAGACATGAAGACTTGGGGTATAAAGGCACAGTGTGGTATAAGGAGACAGAGCTCCCAACAGCTAAGTTAGCTGGCCAGGTTCCAAACACAAGTGATGGAGTCTGACAGAGAGCAGCTGTCCTGCAGCACAGGGCCGGGCAGCTGCCCATTCACCCATGTCTGCTTCTGTATTCCCTCCCTACTCGAAGTCATTTCAGTTGGAGGAACAGAGAATTTACTAGGATGTCATGGAATACCATATGCTGAGCAGGTCACAAAGACCGAATCACTTCTGTGTTTTACTCCTGAGACCAGAAGGAGCCTAACACGACGTAAGAGCTGAAAACAGGCAGGCACTAACTACAGGGCTAACCAGCCTCACAGAACACAAGTGCTGTGCACACGCTGGGCATCGGCCATCTCACCATGGAGTCGGTCTCAGCTGGCTGGTTAGAATGCTTGTGGGCCAGCAGGATGGCCATCACTGCCTTCCAGCCTGGCTCTGCTGGGGTACAGGCTTCCACTTCCGTTTTCCCATTCTCCTTGGTTTCTTTGACCAGTGTGATATTCACCCAAGGGCACCAATCTCTATGCTGAGAGGTGGGATCAAAGAAGCTTCTTGGAGAGGTGTCCTGAGGGAGGAGGAAGAAAAAGCACAGTGTTATTCAAGGACAGATGCTAGGTCTGGGGAGAGGCACTGTAGCTATTCAAGCCTAGAGTCACACAGCTGCCCACGCTTGTAGCTCTTTCTTCATTATCTTATTTTTGTTATTTTGATGTAAAATCATGGTATGTAGCCAAGGCTGGTCACCTTTCTGCCTCAGGTTCCCAAGCAACTCTAACATTTTCCTCTCAGTCTCTAGCCCTGCCCCCTTATGATGAGATAGGATCAGGGTCTGTGTGCAGCCCAGGCTGGCCTTGAATTTGCCTCAGCCTCTGGATTGGAGCTGTGTCCTTACTAGCTATTCCAATGTTCTGAAAGCACCGGGACAGCACAGAAAACAACCCTGAGAAAACTTCAGCAGAACAAATCAGAGTATAAGCAGAGTGGAGACAGCGTGAGCGGGAGCATCTGTGCGGCTGCAGACAGACAGAACAGATACCTAGAATATATAAAGAACTGCAAGAAAGAAACACCAAACACCTAAGCCAAAGCTTCCAATCAATAAATGGGCCAGACAGTTCTCAAAAAAAGAGCCAACAAGTATTTTGTAAAGTGTTCAACATCTTTAGCCAGCAGGGAAATGCAAATCAGAACTACCCATTCAGAACAGCTAACACCAAGAAAACAAACATCAAACCTGACAGCGGTAGGGCAGCCATTAATCCCAGCACTCAGGAGGCAAAGGCAGGAGGATCTCTTTGAGTTTAAGGCCAGGCAAGGCTACATAGAGAAACCCCATCTCAAAAAAAAACCATCAAGACTGTCTTTCTGGGTTGGGGATTTAGCTCAGTGGTAGAGCGCTTGCCTAGCAAGCGCAAGGCCCTGGGTTCTGTCCTCAGATCCAGGAAAAAAAAAAAAAAAAAAGAAAAAAGAAAAAGAGAAATTTATGGGCTGGAGAGATGGCTCAGCAGTTAAGAGCACCCGACTACTCTTCTAGAGGTCCTGAATTCAATTCCCAGCAACCACATGGTGGCTCACAACCATCTGTAAAGATATCTGATGCCCTCTTCTGGTGTATCTGAAGACAGCTACAGTGTACTTATATATAATAAATGAATAAATCTTAAAAAAAAAAAAAAAAAAACAGGAAACAAGGACAATCAAAACCAAACCAGGGGTTGGGGATTTAGCTCAGTGGTAGAGCGCTTGCCTAGCAAACGCCCTGGGTTCAGTCCCCAGCTCCAGAAAAAGAAAAAAAAAAAAAAAAAAAAAAACAAACCAAACCAAAATACAAACAACCAAATAAAACCCCTGTGAAACACAGATACAAAGGAGTACACAGCCTGGTAAGGTGGGGACTATAGTGGAGGGCAAGAGGATGCCTGAGGAGAGGGAGCAAGTCGGAAATGCCACATGAAACCCATAACCTTGTATGTTAATCTAAAAAACCTAAACCAATGACATCATCAACAAAACCCTAAACCTGCTGGTTGTGGTGGTACAGGTCTTTAATCCCAGCACTCAGAAAACAGAGGAAGGCATATCTTTGTGAGTTTGAGGACAGCCTGGTCTACATAGGCACCTTGTCTCAAATATTAAGAATGAACAAAAACACAAAACAAATTACCTACTAGATGTGATAGGTCAAGCTTATAATCCCAGTGCGGAGATTGAGGGGGCTGGCGTAAACTGTATATTTAAGCCTGGAATATACAGTGAGGGCAACCTGAGCTATATGAGGCCTGGTACAGAGGAAGGGAGGGAGAATCCAGAAAGCCTCTATCAGATCAGTGTCCTACTGCATTGCTGTCTTCCTAGTCCAAGTATCTATGACTTTTCCAGACACCACTCCAAACCTTTTCCTTGCTCCCCAGCTGTCTCTCCTAAACATTGTGTGCTTTCATGTGTATGTAGTGTGCGGGAATGCGCTTCAGGCTTTGCAGCACTTATACCCACTGAGCTATTGCCAGCTGGCTTTTTGTTTGAGACAAGATCCTTCCTGTGTCACACAATCTAGTGGAGGCTGGCCACTCGTGATCCTGCCTCTCAAGTGTTGGGATTACAGGTAATGAAATATGTCCCATCTTTAAACTTGCTAAGTCTACTTTTGGCCAGAACCCTGGGAGGGGTCTGTGCCTGCTTTTCCCGATACACATAAAGGCACCCCTGCTAAACGGAGCCTCACCGAGCTGCTGGAAGAGCAAAGGCGAGGTCGCTTAGCTCTCCGGTGAGGGCTCGAGGGAACTTCTAAGCCAGCAGAATCTCCGGTTCCCATGCTTCGGGTCACTGGGCGGCTCCTGGTGGTAGGACTGGCTGCCTCTAGCTCAGGCCGGTCAACAGGACTGGAAGACTCCCAACTCCGGGTTCGGGAAACAATCGGACCAGGACTTTTTTCAGACTGAAGGAAAAGAAAAGCAATGGAACTATATGAATGATGTTAACGGTTTTAGCCCAAGTATTCCTAGCATGTGAAACATAGTATTTTAGAATTTGTAATACAAATTTAGAATCTCAACTGCCAACAAACTAAGATCTTCAAGGAATATTGTAGTTCTATATTTAGCTTCCATAACAAATTTAGCGTCTCCATCTGTGAAGGGAAACGTGATAGCGTAGTCTTACTGACAGGGTTAAAGCAAAACCTATTGCCAATCTCCAACCTGCTGTTACGCTGGCACCTGAAGAAGCTAATACCTGCTCAGAGCTTGGAGAAACGGCGGCATCTTGGCTTCGGGTCATCATCCGCCTAGGAGATTCTGGCACCAGAGGGAAGTGCTCAGGCCGACCCTCCGCACCTGGAATGGGGGAGCTTGTCAAACCAAGGGAAGCCTCCAGATCTGTCATGGACGATTCCATCTGCTGAAAGCCCCAGAGACCGACCTTCCTCATACACTGGTAACACGTTATCAGGGAGAGCTGTGTAGGCTCCAATGAACTAGGAAGGAAAGGGAAAAAAAAAAACAGGTATTTCCAGAGGTGACATTTCCAGGTCACTACGTGTAGTAACTGTTTTATCTCAGCAGGTAGTCTCTGCAGTCAGCCAGAGGGCTAGAACCATGGGCTTTCAGAGCCCTCATTGAGTACTCTGAGTACCTAGCCTTCCCTCACTCCCATGTTACTTTCTCAAAGAGGTCCAAGCATCCTGGTATGTTCTTGCTGGAAAGGACGCTGTGAAGTATGTTTTATAAGCTCCTGGTCCTTTTGAATCTCTTTTCTCAATCTAGCAAAGAAAGCACATTTATTTACTTATTTTGTTTGTATGAAATAGTTTCACTCGGTAGCCTAGGAGGACCTCAAATTCATGAGAAATCCTCCCAAGTGCTGTGATTACAGGGATGGCACGCCCTCCCCCACAATCCAGCAATAAGAAAGACTTTTTAAAGTAAATGGTATGTGTGCAGGCGAGGGCCTGTGAAGACAAAAGTTAAGGCCACTTGTTTGGATTTCAGCACTCACATTGGGAAGCCCTCTTTTGGTCTTCGAGGGCACCTGCACATATTGGCACACACTCACAGACACAGCCAAGAAGACGGCTCAGCACTAAAGGTACTTGCCATCAAGCTTAACTGACAGCCTGAGTACAATCCCCAGAACCCTTGTGGTAGAAGGGGAGAACTGACTCTGCCAAGTATCCTGACCGTCTGTTCACTCACGCCACTGCGTAGGCATGGGTATGCCTGCCCCCACCACGCACATCATAAATGGAAAAAGGAAACCTTTCAAGAAAATCAAGACTGGCTCTGACAGTCTTCTTCCTCAGAAAGTCAACACTAAGTTAAAGTGGAATGGGAATGGCAACATGGGGCCAGGCCACCAGCTGATGTCTCCTCTGGGGAATTTTATCAATTAAGCTTAGTTTTCCTTATTTCTAAGAATAGGGTGTTATTTTCCCTTCCTTTTAGAAAGAGCCGCACTGTTTATGGGAACATGAGTTGTCAGTTGGGAGAAGGAAAATGCAGCTGTGAACAACAGGAATGCCTTTAGTGTTTATTCTGGTTTGTTACTGATTCTTATCCACTCTTCTATCCCTCCCCCACTCCAAATTCTCTGTTTTCTCATAGGACACAGGTGGTTTATAAATAGTGACAGTGACTGTATCAGGTTCATATCCCTGGGTAACACTCACTAACCTACATGCCCAGCCACACAGAGAGAGAACACAGGCGGTGGCGTGGACTTGGATGTCTGAGCCTAATTTGCTTGTAGTCTTTCTGTCATCGATTTGGAAATCGAGCTCATCTTCCACCAGGTGCAGCAGAGCACTGAGCTTGTCTTCTGTCAAGCACTGCAAAGGAACCATGGTTAAAAACCAACTCCAAGTTCTAGCCTCCACAGGAAAAAAACACAATAACACACCTAGACTAGGGAACCCTGGATTGAGAGGCAACATCTTCATGGGAAAGACATATTCTAGGGCAGGGCTAAGTGTCACACTGAACTGCTGACTGAAAACGGAGCAGTCTTCCTTCTAAGCATTAGACAGTTCTTAGACTGCCAACTGTAGATCTGATCTGAAACTTGTGACCTTCAAACCCAAACAATGAAAAGACTATTTATGTCTCGACCTAACAATGAATTTACTTTTGATGGAACAAACTTGACAGCATTAATTTTTGGCCTGTGGATAATAGGGCATTATGAGTACTGGGGGTGGGGGAGGAGGCTCTGCCTTGTAAAGGTCAGGCTGACACTTTTAAGAACAAACAGAGGTGAACTGCCTGTGCTAGAAGCTCTAACAGTGTCAACTTACTGCCTACAACACAGTGTATCTTCACAAAAGACTCACGGGCTGGCAAAATGACAGTCAATATTCAACCTCAGAGAGGAAATAGACACAACTACATTTCTATTCATCAAAGGAGAATTTCTTGTCCTGTCACAGCTGAAATACAATGAGCAGTTTGAGTTTCTAGGGCCAGATGTGGGGGCACAGGCCTTTAACCCCAGAACCCCACAAGTAGAGGAAGGAGAATCTCTGAATTTCAGGGCAACCTGGTTCATAAGGAAGGCCTAGGTCAGCCAGAGCTAAACAGAGAGACCGGCTTACAAAGCTTACTTAAAGATCCCTATCTAATTGTTTACATAGAAATCATGTACTCACACCCTCCACTACTGCCTTTCTGGGAGAAAGGGAGAGAGAAGTAGTTCTCGTCATAATGCTCTGCATCCTCTTGTCAGTCAAACGCAGGATTGTGTACAAAAGCTGGTGACTACGGGAGGCCACTGCAACCTAGCCAAGAAACACTCACCATAGTTGTCAAGTCCTCTGGCCTCAGGGAAGGAAGCTGGAGGTCCAAATGGCAAAGGCTTTGAAACCGGTCCAGGAACTCACTGACAAGAACAGCAGGCTCACTCAATGGCAACATCCCAAATCTATCTGTGGGAAAAATAAACTGGGAGTTAGATGGGAGGAAGAAATAAAGAACATGAATAAGCAAGTAGAGATATGTAAAACAGATAGTTGATGATGTTAAGAAACCATTGTTTTACATATGAACTCACAGAAGAAGCGTACACAAAGTCTTACTCCTAACCAAGAAGCTACATGCAACTGATACCTGCTGGGAAAGGAAAGGAAGATGAGGGAAGGAGTCTCTCAACAACGCAGAGTGTGAGGCATCGGGAACACTGAAGAAGCAAGACTGTCTAGCAGTAGGTGTCATGAGTGTAATCGCAGAGAAACCATGTCTTAGGGGGAAGGTGAAGAAGGGTGTAGCTCTCCCCTCATAGGCAAAGGCCTGGTTTCCATTCCAGTCTTACTGTGGGAGAAACGATGGGCTACACCGATGATTATTGAAGTTGTTGACAGTTGAACAGCATTTAATTACGAACTTTTGGTGCTTCTGTGTATGTATGAAAGAGTTACTTTAAGAAAAGTCAGAGGAAGAATTAAAACAAACACTGAAGTGTTGATTTACCAGACAGAAACTAAAGAAACAGTATCTTGTAACAATTGTAAGTTGTAGATAGTTCACTGTGAGTTGTTGAGGTAGAAGGTAAATTCCTATTGCTGAAGACACCATACACTTCAGACACAGGACCCAGAGAGACAAGCTACATCTGACTTGAAAGTCTCCCCCTTGAATGTGCCACACAAGCTTCCAAAGGAAGGAAGCAACCACCAGTCCTACTCAGCTGTGACCTTAAGAGTAGAGCAGCAGCACACAGCCTGGTGAACCACCACCAGCTCTCTAACTGTTCTCACAGCCTGCTCAACAAGAAGGAAATCACACTGGGTACTAGACACCTAGCCAAAGACCCAGGGCTGGTGAAATCATGAATCTGGGAGGGGAATTAATTGACAACAGTCAATTAATAGAACTGCCACAATACCTACGTTCTCACTACTTGTCTTCATTCCCACAGAAAAGTGTAGTTCTCACCCTTCCTCAAGGAAACCCTCTGCAACAGACAGAAAACCACAATCTATCGAAGTGCAGAGTTGTAGAGCCCATTCCTAACTGATACATCTACAACATGCTTCCTAGGCTCAGAAATCACTTCTGAAGAGGGAAAAGAAGACTGCAAAAGACAGAAGAATAGAAATTTACTGTAGGATTGTGTCTCCTAGAAACCTCAGAGAAGGTACAGCCATAAGTTTCACCAACATGGCTGCCTAAACAAGACCTGAAGAAGGGTGACACCAACAGACATGCTAACACAGGGGGATAGATCAGGAAGCCTCAGCCCTACACAAAGAACTAACCACAGGCAACTAAGGAGTGCTGAGGATGGAGAAAGGCTTTCCCAGGGTAGAGCACAGGAACTGGTTACACAGTAGCACATGGTCAGCCCTGAAAGCATAGATATAAAGTAACATTACACAGACTGAGCAGGCTGCTTATATACTTAGCAATACATACATGCATGCATGTACAACAAGTAGAGAAAAAGAGGCCATGAATTTGAGAGAGAAGGAGGGAACATGGGAAGAGTGGGAGGGAGGAATGGGAAAGCAGCAAATGTTAGCCCCCGCTGTGCCAGCATGAGGCCATGTAAAAATCCAGGTATGGGGCTGGAGCTTGCAGGGACCTGAGTTTTGTTCCCAGAACTCACACAGTGGCTCATAACTGTCTGTAACTCCAGTTCCACGGGATCCAATGGACTCTTTTGGCCTCTTTGGGCACTAGGTACATGCATGGTAAACAGGTATGCATGCAGGCAAAACAACCATACAGATAAAATCTACAAGTAATTAACAAAAAATTAAAAAGAAAAAATAAAAATACAAGCTGGGCAGAGAGATGTACATTTGTAATCTGAGTGCTCCAGAGGCTGAGGAAGGAGGACCAGCTCAAGTTCGGAGACAGTCTGAGTACATGGATGTTCAAGGACAACGCAACAACAACAAAGTAATGATACAGGCAGCAGAGATGTGCACCTGCAATCCCTGGACTTGCACTGGGTCAAGTTCAACACAGCCTTGTCCACACAGTATGCTCTAGGCCAACGAGTCAGAACTAAACATCAAGACTGTCTTTCGGGGTTGGGGATTTAGCTCAGTGGTAGAGCGCTTGCCTAGCAAGCACAAGGCCCTGGGTTCCGTCCTCAGATCCAGGAAAAAAAAAAAAAAAAAAAAAAAAGAAAAGAAAAAGAGAAATTTATGGGCTGGAGAGATAGATGGCTCAGCGGTTAAGAGCACCTGACTGCTCTTCCAGAGGTCCTGAGTTCAATTCCCAGCAACCACATGGTGGCTCACAACCATCTGTAAAGATATCTGATGCCCTCTTCTGGTGTCTGAAGACAGCTACAGTGTACTTATATATAATAAATGAAAAAAAAAAAAAAAAAAGACTGTCTTTCACAGACCAAAACCAAGCAGTGGGCATTTTAGTTACTTCACAGTGCCTTGCTCTCTTGTAGGGAATTCAGTAAGTTATTTTTCAAAATGAAACACAGAAAAATATTTCTAAGGCCGTGTTTGAAACAGATCTTCATAGTTCAGCTGGCCTCAAACGTACAACAATCTTCTTGTGCCCACGAATGCCCACATTTAGGAAATGAGATATTACATAAAAAAGATGAAGAAAGAAAAGGTCCTCCTAATCTGGTGATTAATTAAAAAGCAGGGCACCAAGTTTTACAATGAGCTTAAACATGCTTTAAAATTAATCTATTTGTATATTGGGCCCGTGTCTATCTTCAAAATATTCAGCCCTAGTAAATTTGTAACTGTCACTTAAAATGTTTAAAGGGATTTAATTAGTAATAAATATCAGAGAAATTACTATAAAAACTACAACAATCAGCCAGTTCATGGTGGCACACGTCAGCAATCTCAGTACTCATAAAGGGTAGGAAGATTAGGAGTCAAAGCCATCCTTAGCTGCATGGAGAGCTTAAGGCCTACCTAGACTATGAGATTCTAGTTCAAGAACCAAAACAATAGGGGCTGGGGATTTAGCTCAGTGGTAGAGCGCTTACCTAGGAAGCGCAAGGCCCTGGGTTCGGTCCCCAGCTCCGAAAAAAAGAACCAAAAAAAAAAAAAAAGAACCAAAACAATAAATCTCAACAAATAAGTATAGGTATTCTGTTTTCTGATAAAAGTTACCTGAGTATTAAAAGCAAAACTAACAGATACCACTGAAAGCTGTATCTGAGATGGTTGGAGAAAGAATAAGGACAAAGTTGGTAATGATAAGAAAAAACATCTAGAGCTGGAGAGATGGCTCAGTGGTTAAGAGCACAGACTGCTCTTCCAGAGGTCCTGAGTTCAATTCCCAGCAACCACATGGTGGCTCACAACCTTCTGTAATGGGATGCCCTCTTCTGGTGTGTCTGAAGACAGTTACAGTATACTTATATATAATAAATAAATCTTAAAAAAAAAAAGAAAAAGAAAAAACATCTAAAGGTATGTATGCTAGTTCATTCCTGTAATTCAAGCATTTGGGGCATTCGTTATAGCAGAGATTACCAAGAAGTCAAGGCCATAATAGCTACACAGTAAACAATCTAAGCTACAAAAAAGACCCTGCTTCAAAAAAACATAACAAAACCACAATGTAGCTGGGTGTAGTGAGTGGCACATGCCTTTAATTCTAGCACTCAGAAGGCAGAGGCAGAAGGATCTCTGTAGTTCAAGGCCAGCCTGGTCTACAGAGTGAGTTCTAAGATAGCCAGAGCTACACAGTAAGATCCTGTCTTGAAAAATCCAAACCGGGGTTGGGGATTTAGCTCAGTGGTAGAGCGCTTGCCTAGGAAGCGCAAGGCCCTGGGTTCAGTCCCCAGCTCCAAAAAAGAACCGAAAAATCCAAACCAACCAACCAACCAGCCAAACAAACAAATCAAGGGAGTGGTTATGGCTGGAAAGATGGCTTAGTAGTAAAGAATGCTCATCGATCTTGCAGAGGACCAGGGTTTGGCTCCCAGTACTCACATGATGGGGTCACAGTTGTCTGTAACTTCAGTTTCAAGGGATCTGGTGCCTATTCTGATCTCCCAGGGCTCTTGCACACATGTAGTATGCCTATATGCACTTAGGTGTGCACACATAAAACAAAATAAACAACAACCAAAAGGGGAAGAAGGGAGGGAGGGAGGGAGGGAGGGAGGGAGAAGAAAACAGTAGCCAGATGTGGTAACATGTCTTTCCAAAAGAAGTATTTTAAAGTTGTATGTGTTTTACTTTTATGTATATGAGTATTTTGCCTGCATGTCTGTTATGTTCACCACATGCATGCCTGGTACCTATGGAAGTCAGAAGAGGAAGCAAGGGCTTCTGGAACTTGGGTCACAGATGGTTGTGAGCCACCATGTGAATGCTAGAAGCCAAGCCCAGATCCTCTGTAAGAGGAACAAGTGCTCTTAACCACTGAACCATCGCTCCAGCTCTGTCCTGGTACTTGCCTTTAATAACAACTCTTGTGAGGTAGAGAGATGTAGATTGATCTCAGAGATCAGAGTTCAAGACCAGCTTGATCTACACCCAGCCTAGCTAGGGTGACAATGTGAGACCCTGTCTGAAAGAACAAAAAAAAGGGCTCAGTGGCTAAGAGCCCAGGCTGAATGAAACCAGGTCACTGATAGCAGACAACCGTCTGAGGGCACTGAATGCACAGGTGTATAGACACACATGCAGGCAACACTCATACATGTAAATAACTCATAGGAATTTTTTAAAAAAGAAAAGCATAGAAGATTTTAAAACAACATCCAGATTTCCGGCAGTAACAACTGGATGGGAAGTCAAGGCAGACCTTAAGTATTAGATAGTTAGGCTTTGCACTGCTGAGTGCAAGGACCTCTTCTAACATTAAGCAGAGATGCTCAGGAAGGAGTTGGAAATGAGACCTCAAAGAGGTCAAGATAGGCGTTAGAAGTTCTTCCAGGAAGAATCCACTGTGAATGGATGGAGAAAAGAGAACATATAGTGACAAGAGCCTAGTGACTGGCCGTGGTAACCTCAAGTCCACACAGGACTGAGCTGTGCTGTATTATACAGGGGAAAGGAAACCAGGTTAGAGATGCAAATCCCTACCTTACAGTCATGTTCAACTTCACCATGGGAGAGAAATCTAGTCCCTTCCGATAGGTTTTGTTGGTCATGGAATATTCCTAGCCACAGTGACCTTAGAATCAGCTTGAGCCATCCTACCAAAACAAAACCGTACAGTGTACGGACCAGTAGTCACGACATACGTGAACACCAGCACTGTTCGGAAACCTTGGGTCTGGAGGTTTGTACCTGGACTTGGAGAGATTCCCAACCAGAGGGCTCTGCGGCTAAATCTGTTTACTCAGTGGAGATGTGCCAGCAGAAGAGAATGCTTAAACATTGCTGCTGAGGACCAGGGAGAGGGTTCAGTGAGGAAAGACATGCCTACCAAATGATCTTGGGTTCAATCCCTGGCCCGCATGGAGGGAAGGTGAGAAAAGCCTTCTCTAGGTTTATCCTCTCAGTATGTGTTCAAGTACACACACACACACACACACACACACACACACACACACACACAACACACACACTCACACACAACACACACACACAACACACACTCACACACAACACACAACACACACACAACACACACACACCACACACACGCACACACCACACACTCACATACACCACACACACACACACAACACACACTCACACACACCACACACTCACACACAACACACCACACACACACACACACAGCCCCCCCCCCAAAGAGCTGGTGGGACAAATGCATCTTGAAAAATTAATAAATGCAAGTCTTGAAAAGCACAAAAAGAACAACACAACTTCAATGATTTGGTGTTTACAAGTGGACACTATTAAAACACGATGAGCCTGGGGTTGGGGATTTAGCTCAGTGGTAGAGCGCTTGCCTAGGAAGCGCAAGGCCCTGGGTTCAGTCCCCAGCTGGGGGGGGGGGGGGGGCGCGACACACGATGAGCCAGGAGAAATGGCAAATGGGAATCCTTAGAACATGTACCTGGAGAGGGGCTGTCTGGCCAAAAACAGAACTTCTCATGGGCACTGCACAAGGATTTCTTGAGCTCAGCACATCGCTCCTTATCTGAAAGCATAAGAGGCAGTGGTTATTAGACACTATGCAGACTCCAAAGTAAAAACAAGAGTCTTTTAGAGACCAAACCTAACTGCACATAATTTAAATAATTAGAATACCCTAAAATATATGAAAATAGGCCGGTTGTGGTGGCATACACCTTTAATCCTAGCACTCAGAGAAACACTGTCTACAAACAAAGATCCTTTGTTAGTACAAAGAAGGTATGCTGTGCAACTGGGAAGGTGTGATTTCCAAGTCTCGGGCCTTCAGAATGCGCTCTTTGCTCTCAAGTCTGCATACTGCTATCAATCTAGAACACACAGAGAACAACTGAGGCCACAGGGGAGGACCACCCCAACTTCACCACGTCACACATAAAACAGCACATTATTTGCTGAGACAGACAGCCAGTCCAGCACCCTGCACATAGTAGGCAAGTGCTCTGCCACGGGCTATGTCACCAGCCCAGTGCACCTTGGAATGCAGACTTTATACTTACATCTGCCAAAGTCAAAAGTGGGCTGCAAACTGGCACAGAGGAAAGCTTGGCAGCTGGAGCACTTGAGCATGTCACATTCAACTGTAACCCAACCGTATTTTGCGCAGATAAGTGGAGACAGCTCAGGGGGCTTCCCTGCCCATTTCAAAGAGTATTCATGTTAAGGAAAACCATGTACATGAAAACCAAGCACAGTTAAAACTTGAACATTCTTAACCAATATAGGAATACACTCATTAAAAGCAGACAGTAAAGAATTTGTTTTTCGGGTTTGGGGATTTAGCTCAGTGGTAGAGCACTTGCCTAGCAAGCGCAAGACCCTGGGTTCGGTCCCCAGCTCCGAAAAAAAAGAAAAGAAAAAAAAAAAAGAATTTGTTTTTCTTTGTATGTATTATAGATATGCATGTGTTTGCATGTATAGGGGCACAAATGTATGTAGAAGCCTGAGGTTGACGTCTGCCGTCTTCCTCAATTGCTGCCCAATTGAGGAAGAAGTGTCTTTTTGAAGCTGGAGTTTACCATTTTAGCTAGTCTGGTCTCTCTTTCTGTGTATTGAGAACCCATCTTTTAAAAACGCAATGTAAAACTTCTTTTACTATTGACTGTGTGGCAGAATACAGACGCTGTCTACTTGTGTTTATCTGAAATACTAGGGATTGAGAGTGCTGGTGAGAGTCCTGGATCGGATGCGCCTAGGGAACAAAGGGCCATGAAGTCAAAGAGGCTGAGATGTTTTCACATTTGTCCCTGTTCTCCTAATTTGCCACATCCCCTTACTTTCTAAAACAGTGAAAAGAAAAGAATCTTAGCAACTCTCTGCCCCAGGCTTAATTATGATGGACTATATGTTAAATTGTACTTTCTAAGCACGTTGCTGAGACTTTTACAAGAGCAGAGTAGACAATCAGGTAATCCCTGTAGCCTGCTTTCTGGTACTGTGCCCTGAGGTGAATATGAGCTAGCTTGGCAACATTTTAATAATCACATTATGGTAAAAAGGGAGGGGCTATCTTCTGAGATTAAGTTACAAAAATGAGTCTGGGCCAGTGGGATGGTGCAGAGGGTAAAAGTATCTGTTGCTAAGACTAACTACCTGCTTACCCTGGGTCCCACAGGATGGGAGGAGAGAAGAGACTCCCAACTCCCACAAGCTGTCCTCTGGCTTCCAAACATACACCAAAGCGCACATGATAATAATAATAAATAAGTACTCATAATAAAAAGTTAAATTTTGGGGTTGGGTATTTGGCTCAGTGGTAGAGCACTTGCCTAGGAAGCGCAAGGCCCTGGGTTTGGTCCCCAGCTCCGATAAAAAGAACCAAAAAAAAAAAGTTAAACCCCAAAAGTTAAATTTAAAAAGAAGATTTAGGGGGCTGGAGAGATGGCTCGGAGGTTAAGGGCACTGACTGCTCTTCCAGAGGTCCTGAGTTCAATTCCCAGCAACCACATGGTGGCTCACAACCATCTGTAATGGGATCCGATGCCAGCTTCTGGTGTATCTGAAGACAGCTACAGTGTACTTATATATAATAAACAAATAAATAAAATCTTTTAAAAAAGAAAAAAGAAGATTTGGGGCTGGAGAGATGGTTCAGTGGTTAAGAACACTGACTGTTCTTCCTAGAGGCCCTCTTCTGACCTGCAGGCATACATGCAGGCAGAAAGCTGCATGATGTATACATAATAAATAAATAAATATTAAAAAAAAATTTAATGCCAAACATGAAAATGCACAGCTTGAATACCAGTTCTTGGGAACCTGAGGCAATCTCTGAGCTTAGGGCCATCTTGGTCTACAGTATGAGTTCCAGGTTGGGGTTGGGGATTTAGCTCAGTGGTAGAGCGCTTGCCTAGCAAGCTCAAGGCCCTGGGTTCGGTCCCCAGCTTTGAAAAAAGAAAAAAAAAAAAAAAAAAAAAGAATGAGTTCCAGGACAGCCAGAGATACAACAGTGAGACCTTGTCTCAAAAACAAAACAAAGGGGTTGGGGATTTAGCTCAGCGGTAGAGTGCTTGCCTAGCGAGCGCAAGGCCCTGGGTTCGGTCCCCAGCTCCGAAAAAGAAATAAAAAAGAAACAAAAAAAACAAAACAAGAGCTTGCCTAGCGAGCGCAAGGCCCTGGGTTCGGTCCCCAGCCCCGAAGGAAAAAAAAAAAAAAAAAAAAAGGAAAAAAAAAAAAAAACATTTAACAATAAATAGTCTGGCTTTCAAAGTGTTGTTTTACTTGATCATTGTGATGGAAGCCAGCTTCCAAGTTGTGGACTGCTTCAAAAGAACCCATGTAGTAAGGAACCAAGGCACCTGTAATCCCCACGTCAGGGAGGCAAAGGCAGGAAGATCATGATTTCAGGGCTATATAATGAATTCCATGTCAACTTGAGCTATATAGTTAAGACCCTGCCTAGAAAATTAAACAAACAAAACACACACACACACACACACACACACACACACACACACACACTCACTAGGCTGGAGAAATACTCAAGAGCCACAGGAGCACCTGTGGCTGCTTTTCTAGAGGACCCAAGTTTGGATCCCAGAACATATGTTTGGAGGCCTGTAACTCTGGCCCTAGGTCTGATACCTTCCTCTGGCCTTCTTGGGCATCCCCTAACCCCAAATGGCATATACAACAAGCAAATGCATAAATGAAAAAATAAAACAAACAACCACTACCAGCAACAACAAAAATAAAACAAAACAAAACTACTCTGTGTCTGGTTATATAATCCACAGAGTTTATGATAATAGTTGTTTAAAGCCACTGCATATTAGAGCAGTTTGCCATGCAATAATGACTAATATAAAAAAGGGATCAAGAGGGCTGGAGAGATGGCTCAGCGGTTAAGAGCACCTGACTACTCTTCCAGAGGTCCTGAGTTCAATTCCCAGCAACCACATGGTGGCTCACAACCATCTGTAAAGAGATTCGATGCCCTCTTCTGGTGTCTCTGAAGACAGCTACAGTGTACTTATATATAATAAATGAATAAAAAAAAAAAAAAAAGGGATCAAGAAGTCAGGCAGTGGTGGTGCAGGCCTTTAATCCTAGCACGTGGGAGGTGTTCTAAGACAGCTGGGCCTACAGAGTGAGTTCCAGGTCAGTCAGAGCTAAAACAGAGAAACCCTGTCTGGTGGGGACATAGGAGGAGGAGAGGCAGGAGGCAGTGGGCGCTGTCACACACTTTCAATTACATCACACTTGTCCTGGCTCCTCTACCTGTTAGCAGATGTCTTGGGCAAACCATGTAACCTATCTGCTCTCTATAAAATGAATATAACAAGGCAGAGAACATAGCTCAGTATAAGGATATTAGCCTGGTATACATGAGGCAGTAGGTTCAATTCCTAGCACTGCCCTTCACCAAACCAAACTAAAAAAAAAATATGTGGCAGTAAAAATACTATTTTCACAGTCATTAAAGATCCAAGGTAAGCATACATGTGAAAACATACTATACACAAGCATTAGAGGTACCCCTTCTCTCAGGATTTAGTTTTTTTTCCTTCTGTAAAGAGGTCAGGGGATTGGGGATTTAGCTCAGTGGTAGACTGGGTTCGGTCCCCAGCTCTGAAAAAAAGAAAAAAGAAAAAAAAAAAAAAAAAAAAAGAGGTCAGCTGGACATGGTGGGTCCCACCTATCATCCCAGCACTTGGGATCAAGGCAGGAGAACTGCAAGTCTGAAGTTGGTCTAGGGATGCAAGTTCCAGACCATTTCAAATCAAACCAATCCAAACCAAACCAAGCCAAGCCAGGTGGTGGCTGTGCACGCCTTTAATCCCAGCACTTGGAAGGTAGAGACATGTGGATCTCTGTGAGTTTAAGGCCCGTCTGGTCTACAGAGTGAGTTCTAGAATAGCCAAGGCTACATGGAGAAACCCTGTCTCAAAAAAACAAAACCAAAGAAAACAAAAAACCCAAACCCAGAAACAAACAAACAAACAAAAGATTTGATCTATCCCTCAACTGATACTTTGCAGAATATTATATAATGGTGCTAATTTCCAGAAAAAAGTTCTTACCGATACTAATTCTTTGGTTTAAAAGATCAGAGTAAAGAGGCTGGAGAGATGGCTCAACAGTTAAGAGCTCTGGCTACTCTTCCAGTTCAACTGCTAGCACTCACATGGTGGGTAAGTCAGCTGTAACTCATCCCAGTGGATCTGATGCTCTTTTTTGGACACTTTGGGCACTGCATGCACATGGTTCACAAATATACAGGCAAAACACCCACACATATAAAACAAAAGATCAGAGTAAGCAGTATCTATACTCTACCATACTGCTACAGTAGGCAGTGCCTATATAGTAACAATTCTGCAGCAGGCAGAGACACACAAACTGAAAAGGATATAGAGAAGGTCTCCACTCTGTGAAAAAAGGCTTCTTTGCTTGTAGATTCCAGTGGAGGCTGTTCTGCTTGAGGCGACCCATCGACTGACTGGAATGTGGCAGATGTGTCCTTTCTGAAACCAAGTAGGACTATTAGTGATCTCTGTACCATTCTTCTTAAATCTCCTGAGCCTAACTATTCCACACACATCACATATCAAACCTGAACTAGATTTTAAGTTTCTAAAGCTGTCCCTCTGCTTAATATATCCAACGACTTCACAATACTAAATAGGCTCTAAATTCTTCAATCTGGGAGTCCCAACTCTACAGTTTAGCCAGCCTCCTAGCTCATTCACAGTTCTCCAACAATATTTTGCATAACTTTAGTAAACACAAAGTACGGCCTTCAAGGGTTTAGGTATTGATTGATAATACAATTTAAACCACTTCAGCGAAATAATTCCTTTATTTATTTATTTATTTATTTATTTATTTATTTATGAGACAGAATCTCACTTTATATCCCAGGCTGGCCTGGAATTCTCAGCAATCCTCCTGTCTCAGCCTCTTTTTTTTTTTTTCCAGAGCTGGGGACCGAATCCAGGGCCTTGCGCTTCCTAGGCAAGCGCTCTACCACTGAGCTAAATCCCCAACCCTTTTTTTTTTTCAAATAAGACTTATTTATAAGTATACTGTAGCTGTCTTCAGACACACCAGAAGAGGGCATCAGATCCCATTACAGATGGTTCTGAGCCACCATGTGGTTGCTGGGATTTGAACTCAGGACCTCTGGAAGAGCAGTCAGTGCTCTTAACCACTGAGCCATCTCTCTAGTCCCTGTCTCAGCTCCTTAAGTGTGGATAATATGCGTGTGTACATGTGTGTATGTACAATATATATGTGAATGCATGTGCCCATGCATGTGTATAGAAATCAGAGAAGAACTCTGTGGAGTCAGATCTTTTCTTCTACCTTTATGATGTTCAGGGTTTGACCTGAGGTCACCAGGCTTCCATGGCAAGCACCCTTACCCGATAAGCCATCCTGCTGGCCCATAAATCTAACTCTCAATAGGAGAAAGAATAGCTTACATATTGTTACATACACGGACCCTTGTTTCACACTATCTCAATTAGAAAATTTAAGTCATGGGCTGGAGAGATGGCTCAGCAGTTAAGGGGCACTGATTGCTCTTCCAGAGGTCCTGAGTTCAATTCCCAACACCCACATGGTGCCTCACAACCACCTGTAATGGGAACTGATGCCCTCTTCTGGTGTGCCCAAAGATAGCTATAGTGTACTCACATACATAAAACGAATAAAACAAATATTTGTGAATTTGCCACCAAGAGAAAAAAATTTATTCATATTAAGGCTGACTATATTTTGAAATAGTATCATGGTATTACTAATTCAAAATTATGATTGATTGTAGACATGCTACTAGACAATTTCTTTTTCTCCTCTCCCTCATCCCTACACCTCTCTCTGGCACAGGGCCTCAAATTAGCCTGGAACTTCAGATCCTCCACCTTCCAAGGTCTTAGCGTTGTATGATACCGCTACCAGTTGAATAAAGTGCTAGGGTTCAAATTTTGAGCTCAGTGCACGCTAGGCTAGCTATTTCCCAGCCCAGCATTAACTATTTAAGGAAGGAGTGAGGGAGGGAAACGGCATAATTCCACGTAACTTCATTTTACTATCTTGCTAACTAAATTTACTGTGTGATTGTTTCATTTACAATCCCATGTAATTTGCTTTACACACTTAGGACTGTTCTTCGGTAAAGGGGTTGCTAAGCTTCACTATACTGTGAGACCCCACGGCTTTAGAAGTCAGGTTTGCTCATTCAGCTAACAGTCTTCTCTCTCAAAAAAGGTTTATTTCAAAATTTCGCTAGTGATGCGGCGTCAGACACAACCGTAGGCTTCCGAAGCCAAACAATCAGAGAAGGCCAGCCTTTTTCCAGAGCTCAGGAAGAATTTAACCTCACCCACCAAGTCACGGACTGAAGTTACCCGCTGCGTTCCCCGCCCCCTGCTCCAGGCCGTTGTTCCCCAAGCTACTCCAGCGCCCACAGCCTGGACAACTCACGGTTCTGTGCCTCCCTCTTCCGGGACAATTCCTTCATCTATCAGCTGCCGAACTTTCTGGGGTGTCCCTTCAGGGGAACGAACGACTGCACCCCAAGTCTTTTCAATACCCGCGGCAAACAGCTGCCCCTCACAGGAAGCCGCCATCTTGGTCCGTTCCGGAGTTGTGTTCCCTCGCGTTGTGAGGCTCAGGAACTTACGTTCTGAGTTAAGTCCCGCCCCCCGGCCTATCAAAATAGTGACTGCGAGTCCCACCCTTTCCTGGTTATCTAAAAGAATTTAAGATTATATTGTTTAAAACTAAATGTAGATTATTTGCTTGTCCGATGAATTAGCATATTTAGATTAACAAAGAGTTTTCTTTTTTGATATATAGAGTTTTCTATGCAGTCCTGGAATTCAAGAGATCCTCCTGCCTCTGCCTCTGTTTCCAGAATACTGGGAATAAAGTCGGGTGCTACTACAGTAAAGGGTTTTAAAGGCCAAGTCACTCCAGATTCAGTAGAGATGAAGGACTCAATTGCAGCCTACAAATAAAAGTCATACCGACTCTCCTAAATTACATTTTTTTTTCCAGGCAAGGAAATGGCAGTGTTTAGTTGAGAATAATCTGAAACCCTTCATAGGATTGTGTTATTATTGGAAGAAGTTTATGGCTTTGACCTCATCCTCCCTTCTTTAGCAAACATTTATTAACTATTGCCTTGATGTACTGGGAATTGTCGACAAAATGGTGAACAAGAGAGGTGTGCATGTCAGTGCTGGGGGAATCAAACCCACGGCCCCACACAAGCTAGGTAAGCAATCTACCACCGAGCCCATCCTATAATTTTAAAATTATGACTATACATGCTTCAAAGAAGGCTCACTGAGGACCTAATTTGGCTGCAGAGTCTTGAGAAAACCATCTGTTTGATGTCTCTGCCACTCAAGGGTAGCAGCAGGAGTATTAGAAACTCCAGGCCAGTCTACCTGCAAAGTTCAGGGTCAGCCTAGGTTACATTTTAAAAGGTAGTGGGCCTGGAGAGAAGACTAAGCAGCTAAGAGCATTTGTTGATCTTGCAGAGGACATGATTCCATTCCCAGCATCTACATGGTGGTTCATAACTATCCCTTCTCTGGGGATCTGGGGCTTTCTTTCCACCTCCAAGGGCACATGGTGCACACACAGAACAGGCAGGCAAAACATTCATACACATTAAATAAACAAACCTTAAAAGCATTTATTTTTTTCTCCCCCCGGAGCTGGGGACCAAACCCAGGGCCTTGCGCTTCCTAGGCAAGCGCTCTACCACTGAGCTAAAACCCCAACCCAAAAGCGTTTCTTTTAAAGGGGGAGGTGGGGAGCTAGAGAGGTGAGTCAGTGGTTAAGAGTGCGGTCAGCCAGTGTTGGGGATTTAGCTCAGTGGTAGAGCGCTTGCCTAGCAAGCGCAAGGCCCTAGTTCGGTCCTCAGCTCCAGAAAAAAAAAAAAAAGAGTGCAGTCAGCCTGTGTACTTTTGGTTTGGTTTCTGGCACCCGTGTTGGGCAGCTCACAACCACCTGTAATTCCAGTTCCAGGGAATCTGATGCCCTCCTTGCTTTTCCAGGCACCTGCATGAACATGTGTACATGCCTATGCTTGCTCACGCTCTCTCTCTCTCTCTCTTTCTCTCTCTCTCTCTCTCTCTCTCTCTCTCTCTCTCTCTCTCTCTCACACACACACACACAAGTAAAATCTTTTTTTAAAAAGAACACTCTTCAATAGAGCAGCAGAAGGAGAGATGGGAGGGTGAACCCCAGTATTTTGTTTGCTTGCTTGTTTTTGTTATTCAGATATGGTTTCTTAGTGTAGCTCTGGCTGTCCTGGAACTAACTCTGTAGACCAGGCTAGCCTTGAACTCATAGAGATCTGCTTCCCGAGGTGGAAACCCAGTCTTAGGATGAGGTTGTTGGGAAGAAACCTGCACAGGATCTTTCAAAACCTCCAGCTGGAAGACTGACGTGCAGGGATAGTGAGCAAAGAAGACAGCGGGATCATCTCTCTTCTTTCAGCTTATGTCCTATGTATGGCTCCCGACTCCAACACGGTTCCCAGACACTGGAACTTGAAACCCATGATGTCACGTGGGTGTAGAAGCAGGCAGATTTCTGTATGTTTGAGACCACCTAGTCTCCATAGTTCCAGTCCAGTCAGAGCTCCACGAGGCCCTCTTACCAAAGAAGGAGGAGGCAAAGGAAGAACAGAAGGCCCCTTGCTGCAGAATTTGGTTATATACCTTGCATCCAAGAGCCAGAAATTTCAGCAAAACTTGAAACTGTGCCCTCAGAGATAATGCTGCTTTTCCTGTAGACACCCTACTTTTTCCAAACAATAATGTATTAATAAATCAACTGCTTATGTAGAGATGGAAGGCCTGTGGAGGGCATCAGATACAATGTTGTATCAAATTTTTTAGCACTCCTCATCCGGAAACATAAATGATACAGCTGGTAAATATACCTTAAAATGTCATTTACGGCCAGGAGATGGCAGTGCACAGCTTTAATCTTAGCAGGTGATCTTTTGGTTTGAGACCAGCATGGTCTATAGAGTGAATTTCAGGACAACCAGACCTACACAGAGAAAGCCTGTCTCTATAAACCACGGAAAAAACGCCATTTACAAAACTATCTTTTTCACTTCATTTTAATTCTTTAATTTTTAAAAAGATCTATCCATTTATTATTTACAGTCTTCTACCTGCATGTGTGCCTGCAGGTCAGAAGAGGGCACCAGATCTAATTATAGATGGTTTTGAGCCGCCATGTGGGGTGAATTGAACTCAGGACCTCTTAACCTCTGAGCCATCTCTCCAGCCCCCTACATCTTTAATTCTTAAACTTCCTCTCCTCTCCTCTCTCTCTCTCTCTCTCTCTCTCTCTCTCTCTCTCTCTCTCTCAGAGTCTCACTATGTAGCCATGACTGTCCTGGAACTTACTTTGTACACCAAGTTGGCCTCAAACTCATGGAGATTTACCTGCTTCTTCCTCCCAAGGGCTATGATATAAGGCATGCACCATATGACTCACTCATGTTTTGTTTTGTTTTTTTTTTGTTATTAGTGTATGTCCGTGATGTGTATGTGTGGACACATGTCCCACAGCATATATGTAGGTCAGAGGGTGACTTGTGGAGTCAGCTCTCTCCTAACACCTTTTCAAGGGTTCCAGGGATCAAAATGAAGTGGCCCGGCTTGCACAGGAAGTCCCTTCACTTTCTGAGCCAGCTCCCTGGGCTTGCTTAATCTTTAAACCTTATCTTAATTACAGCCTTGGACCAATGGAACTTAAGAAGCCACAAAATCATATGACACCTAAGGGTGACTTTCCTGAGATGCCTGAACTCGTGTGTGAGCATATATTGCTAGTCTTTTTTTCTCTCTCTAGATTTATTTATTTTATGTTTATGAATGTCCTGCTGAATGTATATACGGGTGAGTGGTTCCGAGAATCAACCCCAGGTCCTCTGACCAATTCCTTCAGCCCACTAGTCTTTTCTTTTCTCTTTTAAAGGATTCATTTATTATATATGAGTACACTGTAGCTGTCTTCAGGCACACCAGAAGAGGGCATCAGATCCCATTACAGATGGTTGTGAGCCACTATGTGGTTGCTGGGATTTGAACTCAGGACCTCTGGAAGAGCAGTCAGTTCTCTTAACTGCTGAGCCATCTCTCCAGCCCTCTTAGTCTTGTCTTTTGCTACATATCTATTACTATTATTTTTCCTTTTGTGTGTGTGTGATGTAGGTGTATATACATATTGCTTTTTTAAAGATTTATTTATTTTATTTATATGAGTACTGTAACTGTCTTCAGATACACCAGAAGAGGGTGTCGGATCCCATCACAGATGGTCATGAGCCACCATGTGGTTGCTGGGAATTGAACGCAGAACCTCTGGAAGAGTGGTCAGTGCTCTTAACCTCTGAGCCATCTCTCCAGCCCACATATTGTTGTATATATGTGTATGCACCCATGTGTAACAACAATTTTGGAATTTTGTTTTCTTTAAAAACAGAGAACTATTCTTTTTTTTTTTTTTTTTTTTTTTTGGTTCTTTTTTTCGGAGCTGGGGACCGAACCCAGGGCCTTGCGCTTCCTAGGCAAGCGCTCTACCACTGAGCTAAATCCCCAACCCCTCTTTTTCTTTTTTCTTTCTCCCCCCCCCTTCCCCCCCCAGCTGAGGATCAAACCCAGGGCCTTAGCGCTTGCTAGGCAAGCCCTCTACCACTGAGTAAATCCACAACCCCACAGAACTATTCTAAGAATGTGTTTTCATTTTAATCCCAGGTGTGGAGATATGTGGCTGCTTTGGACTCTCCGCCTTGGCTGGCTATGATTTCCCTTGTGCTCTGACAGAGGCATGGTTTTGCCAGCTGCAGATAGTTTCTGCGATTGCCTGGTGGCTGGAGTTCTGCTAACTTTTTAGAGGGTATATAAATGCCAGAGCCCTGCTAGATGGAGATTGGTGGTTGTGGATCGTTCAGTGGGATTGGTTGCAATTTGTTAGCAGTCCCAGCCAAAGAGGCAAAAGGAAAGAAATTAGATTCAGGGATTTTCCTAATTCTTTTCTCCCCTCTACCTTTGTTTCTCTCCTATCTAGTGTTAAGGGATGAAACTGAGGGAGGAGGGGATAAAGGGCAGGGGAAAAAGAACTCAAAGTAGCAAAAACTGGCGTACATATGGCTAGGTGTAGGCCAGAATGTGATGTCAGTTATCTTCTTCAGTCGCCATCTTGTTTTAGGTAAGGTCTTTCACTGGACCTGGAGATCACTGATTTAGCCTTAGTGTGCATGCACACACACACACACACACACACACACACACACACACACACAATGAGGCTAGGGAGATGTCTCTCAGTGAGTAACAGCAGCCAAGCCTGACAACTTGAGTTCAATGCCTAGAACACATGTGGCTCATGGGTATGTGTATGTGCACGTATGCATGCATGCTTGTGTGGTGTATATGTGTATATTCATGTGTGTGAAGCCCAGAGGTCAACTTCGGATGTCTGCCTTATTTTTTAAGATAATGTCTCTAAATGGCCTAAAACTTGCCAAATAGGTGAGGCTGACTTGTGAGTCCCAGGAATCTATCTGTTCCCACCTTCATAGCACAGGGATTTTCAGTGTGTGCCACCATGCCTGGCTTATATGGTGGTGGGGGGCTGGCTTTTATTTAGATAGGTTCTGAGGATCAAAATCAAGTTCTTGTAGTTATAAGGCAAAGGCCAAACGCCTGACTGAACATGAGAGGGGGGGGGGGTTAAAAGGCTCTAAGGAGGGGATGTAGACAGATGGGAGAGTGCTTACTTAGCAAACACTATACATAGGGATGCTGGGCAAGTGGAGGGAGGAGGATAAGAAGTTCAAGATTATCCTCTGCTACATAGGATGTTCAAGGCTCACCTGAGCCACACCTCCCTCCCCCCCAACATAAAGAGTTCTATAGTTCATTCTGCCCTCCAAAATAGAGCCCTGTGTGATGGGCTATTCCTAGCTCCTTAACTCGAGTACATGTGGAATGAACTCCAATCCAGAAATGTAGTGCACACCTGTGATCCAGCTCTTGAGGCATAGTGGCCATGAAAAGCTTAGGTCCAAGTGAGGCAGTACATGCCCTTAATCCCAGGGGACAGAGGCAAGCAGCTGTGAGTTCAAGGCCAGCATGGGACAGAGCAAGTTCCAAATCAGGTGTACACACTTATAATCTGGGCCACACCTTCTGCTGGAGGCCTACATAAGGACACTGGAAGAAGGAAGATTCACTCTTCTCCGGCTTGCACTTACCTGTCAGCACATCTGTAGGAACCTACCTCTTCAGGATTCCAGCTTTACAGAAGACCAGCTGAAACACCCAGCCTCCTGGGACTGAGCAACTTCTAGATTCTTGGACTTCCCATTCATAGCTGCCCATTGTTGGGTTAGTTGGACTGCAGACTCTAAGACATTCCAATAAGTTCCCTTAATATACAGTGTATAAATTCTGTGACTCTAGAGACCCCTGACTAATACAGGCTGTCTATTTGACTATCTACAGGGAAGACTTTTCTAGCTCCTTCTTGTTCCTAGGCAGAATTTCTCACAAATCCCACTTTTGAATGAATGCCTTTTTATTCTCTTGGAGTGATTTTCAGTTTACAGCGAATCACATAGAAAGTACAGAGCGTTCACAGTCATCTTGTCCCTGCTGTTCAGTTTTCCCATCCATCAACACAGGGCAGTGTGTAACTCATTTGTTAGGATCAGTGAACCAGTGTTGGCCCCCCCCCCCCCCCCATTATCAGCCAAAGTTCATAGTCTACACTATGGAATTGAGAATTGTTCCTTTCAAAACTATTCTTAAAAACCTCTCAATAAGAGAAAAAGTAATCAAATCTACGTCTTTTTGTTTAACTTGTTTGGTAGATCAGGCTGTCCTCGAACTCACAGAAATCCACTTGCTTCTGCTTCCTGAGTGCTGGGACTAAAGGCATGAGCCACCACATGCAGCTTTAAAGTTAACTCTTGGGCTGGAGAGATGGCTCAGCGGTTAACAGCACTGACTGTTCTTCCAGAGATCCTGAGTTCAACCTCCAGCAACCACATGATGGCTCACAATCATCTGTAATAGATTTGATGCCCTCTTCTGGTGTCTGAAGACAGCTACAGTTTACTTATATAAATAAAGTAAATAAATCTAAAAAAAGAAAGAAAGAAAATAAGATTAACTCTCAGGATCCATCATCTTGTTACAACAGAATCAATTCTTAGCTCTTTCTAACCTGACTGATCACTGATTAATCACTGATTGATCACCTTTGTCCACTGTTCCCCACACCACCCTACCCCCAGCTATTACTCTTAGCCACTGGATTGTTTTTCTAGCTCTGTCATAGGATTTTTTTGTATAATTTTCTTTATTAAATATTTGCTAATTTCCTTTATTAAACATTTGCTTTTTTAGATGGGCAGTGGTGGTGCATGCCTTTAGTCCCAGCACTTGGGAGGTAGAGAGGCAGGTGGATCTCTGATTTCAAGGCCATCCTGGTCTACAGAGTAAGTTCCAGGGCTACACAACAACCATGTCTTGACACCCACCCCCTCATTTTTTTCTTTTATGTATATGTATGTGTCAGTATTGGCATGTGTTTCTGTATGGCTGTGCACTTATGTTCATGTTTGCTGGCCACAGAGACCAGAAAGGGGGTTGGATTTCCTGGAATTGGAGTTACAGATGATTGTGGGCCACTGTGGGTGCTATGAATGGACTATAGTTCTTCTGGAAGAGCAGCCAGTGCTTTTAACTGGCAAGTCAT
The DNA here is from genome assembly GCF_021556685.1 of Rattus norvegicus. Classification (NCBI taxonomy): domain Eukaryota; kingdom Metazoa; phylum Chordata; class Mammalia; order Rodentia; family Muridae; genus Rattus; species Rattus norvegicus. The sequence goes on from NC_141537.1 coordinate 59,826,465, forward strand.
CTTCCCAGCTTAACACCCCCCCCCCAATTCTTTCCTTTGGAGCCAGTATCCCACTTTATATCTCTGGCTGGCCTAGAACACTTGTAGACCAGACTAGCTCCAATTCTCAGAGATCCACTTGCCACTACCTTCTGAGTGGCTGGAATTACTACCGTGTCCAGCAAGTTTTTAAAGTTTATTATTTATCTTTGTGGGTATGAAGTTATGTGTCCTCTGTGTGTACAGAAGTAAACTGCAGGTAGTTGTGAACTGTCTGGTGTGGATGCTGGAAATCAAGCCCGGGTCCTTTACAGTAAGCATTCTTAACTGCTGAACCATAGCTTTTTTTTTTTTTTTTTTTTGGAGCTGGGGACCGAACCCAGGGCCTTGCGCTTCCTAGGTAAGCGCTCTACCACTGAGCTAAATCCCCAGCCCCTGAACCATAGCTCTTAATTAAAAAAAATAAATAACCACTGAGTCCATTTGGTGCTCCTTCCATGTGTGTGGGTGTGGGTTTATACACTGGAGCGCGAGCAACTACTGGTAGTCACACCCTTGAAGAAAAATGACCCTCATCCAGTAGCCATCTGTTGTCCAGAGTTCCTCAGCTAGAATTAGAGCCTCCTGGTCCCCCTCTCCACACAGATCTGTGCTGGAATGTTCATCAGCCCGGTCTTGTGCAGGCAACCATAGCTGATATTTATTTGAAGTATTCTGTGAGTACTAGGAGTTGAACCCAGGTCCTCTAGAAGACCAGCACATATCCTCTGGTCCTGTGTTTCTTTGGGTTTTTTTGTCTTTTGTTTTTTGGTTTTTTTTTTTTTTTTTTTTGAGACAAGATTTTATGGAGCTAAGGTTGGCTTTGAACTTGTAATGTATCTGAGTGAGGCTGGACTTGAATGCCTGATCTTCCTGCCACCATCCATCCCCAGTTCTGGGGTTACAAGAATGTGCCACCATGCTGAGTTTTATTCTGTGGCAGGGGACTGCACCTTTGGTGCTAGACAAGTACTTAAGCATCTGAGCTACCTACACCCCTAGCATCGCTGGTTTCCTCTTTTTTCAGATGTCAAACATTTCAATAAACTGTATTATAATGCATAGAGGATAAAATACTAATTTTCCTACAGAAACTGGGTGTGGGGACAAAACCAAAATCTCCTGGCGACAAGAAATTTGCTGAGGTCAAAGGGTATTTCTGGTCTCAGCATTCTCTCCTTCTCCACCCCAATCCTTAAAAAAAAAAAAAAAAAAAAAAAAAAAAAAAAAAAAAAAATCCAACGTGTGAGGTTCTCATGTGTGAAACATCAAGAGGGTCAGCTAATCTTGAAAGGTTTTGTCCCCCTTGAGAAAATTATGTTTTTTCCTTATTTGGAAACAGCAATGTGTATCTGCATTTTCCCACTGTGCACTGCGCCTCCCCGAGTCCTAAGCCAAATTTTCTGTTTAATTTTGAAACGATAGGAAGTTCTGATCTTTACATTTTAAAATCACATCGTCCGTTTCATTTTCTGTCGTTGTGTATATTGTAAAACAATTGAGGTTTTTTTTTGTTTTGTTTTTGTGAGTAGAAACATTTACATGATCGTTGGTCATTTATGAGAGTATCTTTTTCTTTCTTTCTTTCTTTTTTTTTTTACAGAAGCTGTGTGATATTTAAAGATCTTCATTGATGTATGTGAAGCCTGAAAGGTTTCTTACTGGAATTTTCATTTGTGTTTCTATGATTACTCTAAGATCGAACAGTTTTCGGTATTTGCTAATCAGGTTTGCTCTTGACGTGGCTTACGACGGCGAAGAGTCCCGGCAGTGCCACTATGAAACAAAACAAATGATGAAAGCCGGGAGTTTTTTTAGATTTCATCTGACTCCGCCCCTCCGCCCCCACCTCCCGTGAGCCCTTTGTGTGTGGCAACAGTCCGCAGACCGGGTCTCAGTCGGCATAGCTGCAGACAGATGTACCTACACCAAGTACATGCATTGTGTACATATGATACTTCTAAATACAATGCTTATGGGCAGAGTTCCGGAGTACCGACCATGCCGGGGCAGCGGCCCTGCTTGGGAGTCTCCTCAGGCGTAGCCTCCTCACTCGGCTTTCGACTGTCTGGTCTGAGCACCCAGCCTCCCAGCTAAGCGGGCTAGCTCCTGAGAATTGGTGCGCTCAGTGAGCGGCTGTTTATGCCTTTCTCCCCCCCACCTCTTTTAGCTATAGCTATGGTTACCACGTCTCTCCCCGCCTCCCTCCACCTGCCAAGAAAACGACTGCCCATTGGTTCTATGTCACCAAGGCGGCCAGCCATTGGTTGCTGGTGAGCTCGGCGCTCCCCCGGCCCCTGTCTCCCGGGTCTCTTGAGGAGCCCGGGAAGGAGGCTCGGCTCGCGCTATCGGGGCAGGGGCTTGCCGGGACCGGGCTGCGGCAATCGTTAGCGGGCCATGTCGGCTGCCCAGGGCTGGGACCGGAACCGCCGGCGGGGAGGAGGCGCAGCCGGCGGGGCCAGCGGGGTTAGCGGGGCCGGCGCGGCCGGCGGGGGTCGGGGCACCGGACAGCTCAACCGATTCGTGCAGCTCTCCGGACGTCCGCACCTGCCAGGTGAGTGGTGGGGCCGCTGCCGGCGAGAAGGTGGCGGCCGCCGGGCTCTGCTGCCCCTCGGACACACAGCCGAGGACAGGGAAGCAGAGCACCAGGAAGGTGGCGTTGAGGTCAGGAGGGGAACCGGAGCACGCCTGAAGAAAAGTCTCACTATGTCGACAGCTCGGTGATGAGAGTTGTATTTTCCTCCCGAAGGAGAGGTCGCTGTCTCTTTGACATTCCCAAATGTTTCACTTCCCCGGTTCCTAATCTTTTCCCCTTCCGCAGATTGATGTTGTGAAAGAAAGACATTGGTGTTTTGGTGTGTAAAATTATTTCAAAAGGAGTGCCAAATTAAGGAGAGGAAACAAGAGCAATATAGGAGTGATTTTGTTTGAAAGAAAAAAAAAAAAGCCAACCAACTGTAAGAGTTGGTTGGGTGTTTTGAAATGGAATGAGCATGTGAAAGAGTGTGTGTGTGTGTGTGTGTGTGTGTGTGTGTGTGTGTGTGTGTGTGTGTTGGCTAGGGAGTATATGGGAAAGAAAACCAAGAAGATTAAGGGAAACGGTTGAATCAGTAATATTTGGGGATGTACAGAGACAGAATGGATAATAGTGTCTAGATTTTAAAAGGGGGAAATGAAGATTATGAATATAAAGAAATGAAATGATGTTATCCCGGTATCAAAACTGAAAATTGGGAAAATATACCTATTGCTATATTTCATGTTTTGGTCTTTGAGTTCACATGCCTTAAAAAAATAAAAAGCCCAAAGTCAAATCTATATGTGTGTAAACAGTTGTGAAAAGCATACACATTTTCAGTCTGTTAAAAGGATGGTAATCCTGCACAGAATGTCAATCATATTGGGCAATCGTGTTTTTCTTTTCTTTTCTTTTCTTTTTTTACCGTGAAGAGAATTGTCAGGAATGATGTATTAGACCTTCGCCATGTTTTTTTTTTGTATGTGTGACTAATGTTAAGTTGATTGTATCAGTGATATATTTGTCTAGATAGTTTTGAGAACCTAATTTTTTCTGAATTGTGTTTACTATTGTGACATGTTCTCCTAGGTAGTAAAAAAGTCAGTTGATTAATTTGAAGATAACAAAGGGGATTTTATTTATTCAAAAAGACAATTTCTGATATCTGTGTTATGGTTTTTTATGTGTACCAGAAATGTTCATTAACCCGTTTGTGCATGCCATTAAAAAATTGAGACATTTGTATATAATCAAATATACCATGAATTGGATTTGAAAAAACAGTATCAGACTGTATTCTGGAATTGCTAAATATGTGATCTTTAAGAAAAGGGGAGACATCTTTTTTTGTTACCTCCAGTTAACAACAAAACCCTAGATTTTTGTGCATTACTAGCCTAGAAGATAAATCCCTTGGCAAGGACTATTACCAGTTTTCTCTCTGCCTGCAATCTTTAAGTCTTTGGTCATGGATTAATAATTATACCATGAACTTCATGTGGGCATTCTCAGGGTCCTGTAACATATTGGTGTAGTTCCTCTCTGCTACCACATGAGGGCAGGGTAAGCCATGGTTTCAAATAAGTATGGCGCTATTTCTGCATTTCCTTAGCACCGAGGACAAGAGCAGCCATTTGTCCAGAGGTGAGGATAAAATGTCCTTAAACTGTGAAAATTGGAGAAGTGGAGTCATTAGACTTCGTTCTCCTTCCTTTCTTCCAGGCTGGCATTTACTTCCTTCTTCCCACACAGGCGGTCTCCATCTTTCCTTCGTTCTCAAAATTAGAAAATTTCTGATATCTCAATAATACACTTTGATATAAATAATAAATTCTTTTATGCTAATCCTTTGTTCTCCTAGGTATTGCATATTATAGCTCTTTAGTCTATTTTGAAATAATTCAAAATATTTTCAGTGGTAGTGAGGAGTAGGACTGTGTAGGTCTGTTTTATGGCTGACGCTGAAGGCCTATCTTTTCTTCTTTTTTTTTTTTGTTTTTGGTTTGTTTTTGTTTGTTTGGTATATTAATTTTCCATCTCTTTTGACTTCTATTCCTATTTTCCAATTCACCGTTCTTTACCATACTTAAAGAACCTTTTTCTTTTTTGCATTTCTGTCTTGTGTCCAGTCCCTTTGAAACAAAGCAGTACGACCTGGTGGTCTTCCAGGAATGCTCCCATTGTCTTTTAAGGATAATGTTTTTTGAGAAAGTTTAAAAGACAAAAATTTTACTATATAGCATTTACTATGTAGACCAGGGTGGCTTCCAGTCTCTATGTCCTGTGTGCTGGGAGTAAAGGCTTGTGCTGCTGTGCCTGGCTTGGTGGTAGGACCTTTACTCGTCTACTTGTGGGAATCTGAAATCATGGTCTCCTTAAGCTCCCTACCAACATCAGTTGCAATTAGCTACCTAGTGTTGTTTATTTTGCTTCTGTTGTAACTAGTTCTGTCTTTGTCCTTTAGGTTCACTGCAGTAGCTTCCTAAACAGCCTTCCAACTTCTGCTAGAACCTTCCATTCATATATCACTGATCTTTGAAAATACAAATCTTTTATCATCTCTGCTTACAGCCCTTTTCTTTTAGCTTTTGTTTTTGTTTTTTGTTTTTTTTTTTTTTTGGTTTTTAAGATAGGGTCTCACCTTTATCCGGACTGGCCTTGAACCTTCCATCCTCCTGTGTCAGCTTCTAGAGTAGTGGCATACAGGTTTGTGCTACCATATCCAGCCTTTCTTGCTGCTTTATTGTTCTCACAGTAAGACCAAGACCTAAGAGGCACCACACCGGCTGCCTTCTCGCCTTGAGTTGGCCCTCCATTTTGTTCTGCACTCTCTGCTCTGCTTCCCTCACCACAGGAAGCCCTGCACACACATGGTCTTCTGTCCTGGAGGAACCTTCATCCTTTCTTATTTACCTCACCTTTACTGCATCTCAATTGTATTTTTTTCCCTAGGAGCCTTCTCTCACCTTTCTGACATGGCCCTCTCCCTGTACCCTCTCCTCCTATCAAATTTTTCCTAAGGTATACATAGCATTTGTGCATGAATATTGTTGGGAACGATGTACTATGTGTGTGTGTTTATGTGTGTGTCTGTATGCATATATCTGTATGTATGTACTACAATGTAAGATATTAACAGTTTTTAACTAGGGTCTATAGAGAGGGCTCAGAAGTTAAGAGGCTGCTCTTTAAGAGAAGCAGGTTTTCATTCTCAGCATTCACATAGTGACTTATAACCAACCATCAGACACTCTGCTTCCAGGGCACCTGACATCCTTTGTGGCCTCACAGGACAGGCATATAGGTTGTGTACAGACATCTAGGCGGGTGAAACACCTCAACACATAAATTAAGGGTTTAAGGCTGAGTGGTGGTGGTACACACTATTAATCCCAACACTTGGGAGTTAGGCAGTGGATCTCTGTGAGTTTGAGGACAGCCAGGGCTACACAGAGAAACCCTGTCTTGAAAAAATTGTTTTTTTTTTTAATTTTTAAAAAGATTACATTACTGCATTGGCGTTATATGTAAGGTATTAATGTTTAATGATTGACTGCTGTAGCTCAGCCCTCCATAGCTCCACCAGCTGTGGACAGATAGAGAATACTGAGTCCTTAAAAGTACCAAGCACTACTTCAGACATTGTGTCAGCATAGTATTTTTGAAATTTTGAATATTGCCTTGCTGTTCTGCTATCTTCTTAATTCTAAAATATTTTCCTTTAAAAACAGAATTACTTAGTGTGTGTGTGTGTGTGTGTGTGTGTGTGTGTGTGTGTGCCACAGTGTACATATGGGTGTCATAGGGCCTGGGAGTCATGCTTCTTTGCATTCTACCGAGTGGGTCCTAGGACTAGAACTCTGGTCATTAGAATTGGCGGCAATCTCATTTACTGCTAAGCCATCTTGCTGGCTCTTTTCTGCTATTTTCTAGGATACAGCAGTGATGCTATGTTTACCCCATAGGCTAAGAACATTCTTAGGTTTTTAGTTTAGTAATTAATAATTTTTATATACCTAGGGAAAAAGTAGGGAATGGTGCTGCTGTTTTGTAGATTAAGCATTTAGAGATAGAGTTCAGAGAGCAAGGGAATAGGGACAGAATACAAGTTAGTATTTCATTTTAATATGTGAGTTTAATTAAGTAAATGTGTTAGTAGGAAAAAACAGTTAAACATCGTTGCTAACACAAAAAATGACAAAGAGGAAGAAGACATACTTAGCAGTAAGCTGGGTGAAAAATAATCATGAATTTTTTTTTTTTTTTTTTTTTTGGTTCTTTTTTTCGGAGCTGGGGACCGAACCCAGGGCCTTGCGCTTCCTAGGTAAGCGCTCTACCACTGAGCTAAATCCCCAGCCCCAATCATGAAATTTTAATTTAAAAGTTTTAGATAAATGTAAATTTCAAGTGGTAGAAAAGAACATGTGTTAGCCATACATGGTAGTGTCTATGATCACAGCCTGAGGAGGAGAGGCAGGAAGGCCTGGTCTACTCCATGACATTGCTGCATTTGGGTTGGAGGCCATTTTGGGCTACGTGAAACCTTGTCTCAAAAAGCAATAAAACAAAACATACGGAGAAAGCTTTTGCTGCCTTTGTGACTATTGGCTTCTCTCCTTAGTAGCAAGTAATGATGTATTTCTTGTCTGTTTGTCCAGGAGTGTGCATTGTGCCTAGGGTAGAGCTGTCATATGTTTTCCTCCCACTGTGATGCCCTGAGTTCCGTTCTGTATGTGAGGAATTTCACACTTAGGATCTTTATCTTGCAGGTAAATTCCTAGAAGCTCAGTTGCTAGGTCAAAGGATACTCACTATTTAAACTTTGAAAAACTGTCAAATTGCCCTTTGTAGAGGTAGGGTCAGGTCATGGTCTGATAACTCTGTTAACTGGCTGGTGGCTCTTGCTCGGTTCCTTTATTGGAGTCCCAACCCCCTCCACATCTTTGTAATAGCCATGGATGGAACCCAGGCTGTGTATATGATAGGGGAACATGCTACCCAGAAGCTATTCTGCCAGGCCAGAGATTAGATTTTCTTTTTTGTTTGTGAGACTGGGTCTCCGTAGCCCTGACTGACCTGGAACTCACTATATGACCAGGCTGGCCTCAAACTCGCAGAGATCTTCCTGCTTTTACCTCATGAGTGCTGGGATTAAAACCGTGTGCCACCTCGACCTACAGCCCCTTGCTTTGAGTTAGGGTGTTACTGTGCAGCCCAGACTGACTTGGAATGTGTGGAAATCTTCCTACTTCTGCTCCTCAAGTGCTGAGATTACAAGCATGTATATTATGCCTGGCTAAACTTTTACTTTACCTTTAAAAAAATGTGTACAGGTGTTTTCCTTGCATGTATGTGTCTACCTGTGTACCATGTGTGTTCTGGGTACCCTCGGAGATCAGAAGAAAGCATCAGATCCCTCAGAACTGGAATTATTGATTGTGCTGTGAACCACTATGTGGGTTCCAGGAATTGAACCCAGGTCCTTGGGAAAAGCAGCCAGTGCTCTTAACCACTAAGCTATCTCTCTGAAGCCCTAAACCACTTTTTTGTTGTTTTTTTGTTTTTGTTTTTCAAGACAGGATTTCTCTATGTAGCCTTGGCTTTTCTGAACTAGCTCTGTAGGTCAGACTGGCCTCGAACTCAGAGATCCGACTGCCTCTGCTGGGATTAGCCCTCTCCACCCAGCTTGAATATTTCCTTAAGCATCTTTGTAGGAAATGAAAGAACTGTGTTTGTTTCAGTTATTTATAGTCTCCATAGATTCTGTTCATTTTTCTATTTACATTATTTATAGGAACTCATGTTCTAAGGAGACTGGTACTTACCACACTGACACATGTTGCCGATGTTTTCCAGGGTTTTTCAGTTTATCTTTGAACCTTGTTTATAGATAGATTTTTCCAGTAGGATTAAACAGTGTTAAATAGTTTATTAAATTTTTCCAGTAAAGCTTTTTAAACATTAAATTATGTGATGTTTATGTGCATGTTTATGTAAGTCCTGGTGTCCTTGCAGTCCAGAAAGTGGTTTTGGGTCCCTGAGGTAGGAGCAGGAGTTACAGAACGTGTGTGCTGAGACCCAGACTCAGGTCCTCTGTGAGAGCCTGTGAGCTCTTAGCCACTCGGCAGTGTTTGAACCACTTGAGTCTAATAATTTGTGGTTAAGAAAGATCATCCTTTTACCAGTACTCTTTAGCTAAAATTGGAATGGATGTTCTTGTGTTATTCTTGGTACTTTTATAGTTTTTTCTTTGTATGTAAGCATGTCTGAGTAGATATGTTTCTTTTTTTTTTTTTTTTCCGGAGCTGGGGACCTTGCGCTTCTAGGCAAGCGCTCTACCACTGAGCTAAATCCCCAACCGTGTAGATATGTTTAATGAAGCACTGAGAGAGAACTATTTTATTTTCCTTTGGATGCCTGCCCATTATTGAGCATCGTCACTGAGCTCTTCTCTAGGTACCCACTGTTTCCTTGCATGTGAAATTCTATCCGTAGGCCAACTTAGTTCCTGAATAGAATGAGATTACTGTTTCGCTTTGTCAATCAGTTCATTCTTTGATTATTGTTGCCCCGTGTTCTATTACTGTTTGTTTTTCTTATCTTTTTCTGAATATGAAATCAGCTAATTAATGCCCCTAAAATCGTAATTTTGTTTTCTTTTTGAGTCAGAGTCTTATGACTCTGGTTAGCTTATCCTTGGTTAGCTTTGAATTGCTACATAGCCGAGGCTGGCTTTGAACTCCTGATCCTTCTGCCTACTTCTGAGTGCTGGGATTACAGATGTGCACTACCATGCCTGGCTTTTGTTGCTTTGGTAATCTTGTTGCAATTTTTTGGGCTCAAGAGACCTTTTTGCTCAGCCTTTTGAGTCCTTGGTATGGGGTGTGGGGATGCACGTATACACACACACACACACACACACACACACACACACACACACATCCTTAAAAAAGAAATAGGGGACTTGAGAGATGGCTCAGCAGTTAAGAGCACTGGCTGCTCTTTCAGAGGTCCTGGGTTCAATTCCCAGCACCTCAAGTCAGCTCAAAATGTAGTCCTATGGGATCCAGTGCTCTCTTCTGATAATACAGACATACTTGCAGACAAAACACCCATATGCATAAAGTAAATACATCTTTAAAATAGATATAAAAAAAAGTAGCTGCAATCTTTGGAGGGTATTCCTTTCTTTCTTTTTCTTGTTTTTTTGTTGTTGTGTTTGTTTTTTGAGACAGTTTCTCTGTGTATCCCTGGCTACCCTGGAACTTGTCTATTCCAGGCTGGTCATGACGTCAGAGATCCACTTGTCTGTTACATTCATTTCTTGGTGTTCACATTTTCTGCAACCTTCCAGCCCTTTTCACATTTGCTTATTTCTGTGTGTCTGTGAGCTCGAATGTACCATGGCACAGATGGAGAGGTTAGAAGACAGCTTTAGGGGTTGGTACTCTCCTTCAGTGTGTATGTTCTAGGGATGGCACCTAGGTCAGCAGACCTCAAGTGCCTTTAGTTGTCAAGCCATCTTGCTGGTATTCTTTTTGTTTTTCCTTCGGAGCTGGGGACCGAATCCAGGGCCTTGTGCTTCCTAGGCAAGCTCTCTACCACTGAACTAAATCCCCAACCCCTTTCTTTTTCTTTTTAAAGATTTATTTATAAGTACACTGTAGCAGTCTTCAGACACACTAGAAGAGGACATAGGATCCCATTACAGATGGTTGTGAACCACCATGTGGTTGCTGGGATTTGAACTTAGGACCTCTGGAAGAGCAGTCAGTGAGCTATCTCTCCAGCCCACCCTTTTTTAAAAATTAGGTTCCAGGGCATCCAGAGATACAGGAGAGAACATGTCTTATCTAAAATTTTCATGCATGTGTGCCTGCATGCCAGAAGAGGGCATCAGATCCCATTACAGATGTTTGTGAGCCACTTGGTGATTGCTGGGAGTTGAACTCAGGATTAAAGAAGAGTAGCCAGTGCTCTTATTTTCCTTATTTATTTATTTGTTTCTGTTTGTTTGTTTATTTTCCTTTGTTTTTCGAGACGAGTCTCTCTATGTAGCTGTGGCTGTCATGGAATTAATTCTCTCTGTATTCAGGCTGGCCTCGAACTCAAAAAGATCCTCTTGCCTCTGCCTCCTCAGTGCTGGAATTAAAGGCGTGCACTATCACCACCTGGCTGAGATCTTCAATGTGATCTTTGTTCCATTGATTTTTTTTTTGGTAATGACTCGATTTTATTATTTAGGGCTCAAGAATAATCTGAGTGTTGGGATTAAAGGCACAGTACTGTGCACACACACATACACACACTCTCTCTCTCCTTCTCAAATTTGACTTTTTTGTATGCCTGTATATTCATGTGTGGTTGTGTGTCTATGCCTGTACAGAAGACAAAAAGGGAGCATTGGATATCCTTCTCTTTCACTCTGCCTATTTTTTTATGGCAGGATCTCAGTGGAAGTTGGGGCTTCTTTTGTCTCAAGTAGGCTAGAAGCAGCAAGCTCCAACAATCCACCAGTCTCCAGTTCCCTTGGCGGGGGTTAAGGCATGTTATATAGGTGCTGGGACCTGAGCTTTGGTCTTCATGATTATGAAGCAAGTGTTCTTATCCATGAGTCATTTTTCTGACCCTGACTTCATTTATTGATTTATTGACATTTATTTGTTTGTGTGTATGCATGTGTGTTTGTGTGGCACACAAGAGCCAAGGTGTACATGTAGAGGTCAAAGAACAACTCTTTTGGGAGTTAGTTCTCCTTTCTACCACTGGGGTTTCAGGGAACAAACTCAGATCATCATAATAAGCACCTTTACCAGCTGACCCATCTCACCCCTCCCGTGTTGTGTTTCTATCTTTCCCATATTCATTTACCAGGCCATCTGTTGATATGTACTTAGGTGGTTTTAGTTTTTGACCGCTAAGTGTAATGTCGCTGTGTATGTATACCTGTGTAGAGCTGTCTGGATGTTTCCCTTAGGTGAATATTTAGAGTACAATTGCTGAAGCGTGTAGTAACTCTGTGGAATATGTTTAGCCATTTGATGAATTGCCAGACAGTTTTCCAGAGCAAGTGGAATTTTACATTCCCACCAACGCTTTGTACATCTCCCCAAACACTTGTCATCTCACTTTCTGAGTGTATATACCAACTATTTTAATATGTGTGAAATAGAATCTTAGTGCTCTTGTTTTTTAGATCGGATATTCATGTTGTTCTGGTTTATCTTAGACTCCCAAGCTGAAGCAACCTCGGCCTCAGTAAATTGGGCTGTAGGCCTCGCCATCTTCATGACTTCATTGTAGTTTTTGATGTGTTTTCCTTCGATGACTAACATTGCCAAGCGTCTTTTTTTTTTTTTTTTTTCTTTTCTATTTTTCGGAGCTGGGGACCGAACCCAGGGCCTTGCGCTTGCTAGGCAAGCGCTCTACCACTGAGCTAAATCCCCAACCCCGCCAAGCATCTTTTTATGTGCTTGCTGACCATTTGTCTGTGAGCTTCCTTGTTTGGGAGCTATATATTTAAACGCCCTGTTTTTATTCCTGTTTTTAATTGAGTTATTTTTTTTTTGTTTTTTTTTTTTTAAAGATTTATTTATTATATATGAGTACACTGTAGCTGTCTTTAGACACACAAGAAGAGGGCATCAGATCCCATTACAGATGGTTGTAAGCCATCATGTGGTTGCTGGGATTTGAACTCAGGACCTCTGGAAGAGCAGTCAGTGCTCTTAACCACTGAGCCATCTCTCCAGCCCATCTTTTTGTTGTTTTAAGAGTTCTTTCTATAGTTTAGACTTAGGTCCTTTGTTTATATAATTTAACATTTATATGTGCATTTCCTTCCATTTTATCCTTTTCTTAGTTGTGTTGCTAAAAGCACACACTGATCTTTTACATTTTGATGAAGTCTAGTTTTTTTCCCCTTTTGTTGTTTATGTTTTGGTGTGATATACAAGGATTCTTTGCCAAATACAAGGTCATAAAGTTAACACCTCTCTGTTTTCCTTTAGTTTTTTGGGGTCTTGCGTTGTCCCTGTCCTTGGTGTCAGGGTCTTCTGAGCTCTGTCCGGCCAGTCTGGTGTCATTTGTTTTTAGCACTTTTCTTTCCCTTTTGAATGTCCTGTCACCCTTGTCAAAAATGAGTTGATTATGGTAAAGTGGACTCATTCTGATCTCTTTGTTCTTTTCCACTGATCTCTGTATCTGCTCATATGCTATTATGGTAGTACTTCATTTATTGGTACTTTGAAATACGTTTTGAAATAAAGAATTATGGGCATTCCTAATTTACTCTTCTTTCAAAGGTTCATTTTGGCCATTCTGGGTTCCTTACAATTTCACATGAATTTGAGAATCAATTTGTCCATCAGCACAAAGCAGTCAACTAAGATGGGTTTACCTCACTTCCACATCTCTTTCCTGAAACAGCTCATGAGTGATGGAGTTATACGTTTGTACCACCATGGGTGGTCTAGTGCTTGCTTTTGTTATGTTTGTTTTTATTGTTGTTTATCCAAGATAGGGTCTCATTATGTAGGCAACTCTGACTGTCCTGGAACTAACTCGTTATCTAGACCAGGTTGGCTTTGAACTCAGATCTGCTTGGCCCTGACCCCCCCCAAACACTAGAATTAAAGATGTACAACTGCCTTAACTCTTGCTTTTTTTACTAAGCTGTTTTTGTTTGTTTGTTTTGAGACAGGATTTCATATAGCCTAGGCTGGTCTCAAACTTGTTAGAGAATTGAGAATGGTTTTGATCAGATTTTCTTGTCTCTCCTTCTGAAGTGCTGGGATTATGGGTGTGGGTGTGGTGCATATGGTAGGTACTAGGTATTAGACTGAGTATGCTAGGTAGGTACTTTATCAAACAAACAACATCTGCCGGCCCTAGTTGAGTACTTCTGTAAACATGCACTCATACCCCAGTGTGTAAATAGCTAAATTAGACACTTTATTTTTGTCCCCCTTTTTGTAGGTAAGAACACTGAGGCACAGAGTGTAAAACTCTTGTCTTGACCATGTAAGCTGAAGGTTACAGAGTCAGGCTGTGGGTCCTGGCAATTCTAAAAGTCTACCACTTGACTGCTGCACTGCGCTCCTTCCTCAGCTTGTTCCTTCCAGTTCACTCTATCACCACCACAATTTAGGTTGTTTTTTTTTTTTTTTTAATGTTTTTTTTTTTTTTTTCTTTTTTTTTAGGAGCTGGGGACCGAACCCAGGGCCTTGAACTTGCTAGGCAAGTGCTCTACCACTGAGCTAAATCCCCAACCCTAATGATTTTTTTCTAAAAAGATTTATTTATTTAATGTGAGCGGGTACACTGCAGCTGTCTTCAGACACACCAGAAGAGGACATAGGATCCCATTACAGATGGTTGTGAGCCACCACGTGGTTGCTGGAAATTGAACTCAGGACCTCTGGAAAAGTAGTCAGTGCCCCTTAACTGCTGAGCCATCTCTCCAGCCCCACAATTAGGTCTTTACTACCTTCAGTTGCAGTGTTTGAATATCTCTACACACACACATACACACACACACACACACACACACACACACACACACACACACACAGATATAGATATATACTGTTATTCTTAGTCTTCTGATCAGCCTGATGTGTTGAAGCAGAATTAAGTTTGCTAAAGCACAAATATATATTGCTTCCTAGATCAAAATTCTACATTGTTTTCCTGCCACATTTAGAGTCCAGCCTGGACTTATGCTATCTAATCATTGAAAGTAAGTTTAGGTAGTAAAATGAGAAGTATGACTGGTAAGAAAATGAGATGATAAAATAATTGGGAGTTGAGTGATGCCTTTTCTTTGAGTTGTTTCCCTTTTTATCCACAGTAACTTCTTGCCATATGGTTTCATCATTAAACTGTCAACTCTGTTAGCTTGAATCAGATGTATAATAGATTAAATGCTAACTATACATTTCTTGCGATCACATGAAACAAATTCTTTTAAAAATATGCACACAAATTTCATGCAGGACTGTGGAATTTCTGGTGTGGGTTAATAATTTCAAAAGAAAAAATATTTAGTTTTAAATATATTTACATATTAAACTATCAAGGAAAACAACTTTTTTTTTAATTCATTTATTATATATAAGTACACTGTAGCTGTCTTCAGACACACCAGAAGAGGGCATCAGATCTCTTTACAGATGGTTGTGAGCCACCATGTGGTTGCTGGGAATTGAACTCATGACCTCTGAAAGAGCAGTCGGGTGCTCTTAACTGCTGAGCCATCTCTCCAGCCTGGAAAACAACTTCTTAAAGCTGTATCAAAAAATTTGAGGGGCTGGGGATTTAGCTCAGTGGTAGAGCGCTTACCTAGGAAGCGCAAGGCCCTGGGTTCGGTCCCCAGCTCCGATAAAAAGAACCAAAAAAAAAAAAAAAAATTTAGGGGCTGGAGCACTGACTGCTCTTCCAGAGGTAATAAGTTCAAATCCCAGCAACTACATGGTGGCTCACAACCATCTGTAATGGGATCTGATACCCTCTTTTGGTGTTGTCTGAAGACAGTGACGATGTATTCATATAAATAAAATAAATATTAGGGGCTGGGGATTTAGCTCAGTGGTAGAGCGCTTACCTAGGAAGCGTAAGGCCCTGGGTTCGGTCCCCAGCTCCGAAAAAAAGAACCAAAAAAAAAAAAAATATTAAAAAAAATTAGGGACTTGAAATAGCCATGGTGTGCGCCTTTTATTCCAGACTCAGGAGGCAGAGGCAGACAAGTGTATCTCTGTGAGTTCAAGGTCAGCCTGAGCTACAAGAAGCGGTCCAGATCAATTAGAGATACATAGTGTGACCCAGTCTCAAAGAAAGGGGCCTAAGTTATGATTTTAAGTGAAACTTGTCTGAACTTACAGGAAAATACTTTAGTGCGCATACTGTCTTATCATTCTGCTTTCCAAGAAAAGAATAGGCTTACTTTTCTGAGATGGCATTGAACTATGTAGCCTACGCTTACCTGTAACTTAAGATCTTCCTGCCTTAGCTTCCAGTGCAACTTGGGTTAGGGGTGTGCACATTGTGCTATTCCCGGAAATAGATATTTCTCCATGTAGTATTTCATTCCAAAGTCATACTAGGCCTAGGTATCTTGCTTACTTTGGCTTTCTTTTCATACTTTTTTTTATTTTTTGAGACAGAATCTTATGTTCATGTTGGCTTTGAACTCATGGTATAGCTGAGAGCTGAGAGTGACCTTGAACTTCTGATTCTCATGAATCCACCTTCCTGATTGTCCTAATAACTTTGTCAAAGCCATACCTAGTTATACCCTTCCAACAAGGCCATACCTTCTAATCCTTCCCAAACAGTTCCACCCATAGGAGACCAAATGTTCAAATATATGCACTTTGAGGGATATTTTATTCAAACCACAAACCTTGAGTTTTGTTTTTGTCTTGTTTTGCCAGGGCTCTCTCTGTAAGTCCTGGCTGCCTGTCCTAGAGCTCCTGCATAGACCAGGTTGGTCTTGAACTCACAGATTCTCCTGCCTCTGTCTCCCTAGTGTAGGAGTTAAAGATGTATACCACCATGCCTGTTTTTTAAGACAAAATTCCCTCCAAAGCCCAGACTGGCTTGAAATGTCCTGTGTAGCCCAGACTGGCCTCCAGCTCAAGACAGGCCCTGCTTCACTGTCCTCAGCACTGTGATTATAAGCTATGCACTCGTAGCCCTGGCTATGTGCTACCTTTTGGGGTTGGGGTAGATACTGAGATTGAACCCATGGTCTCATGCATGCTAGGCAAATGATACACACCACTAAGCTATATTCCTAGTTATATCTGATACACAGAAAAATTTTTGAGACAAGATCATACATACTCTTGAAATACCACATAGCACAGCCTTAGCTCTCAAATGCCGGGACTACAGGCATGGGCCGCCATGTCTGGTTTCCTTATTCAATACTTTTAAGAGTTCCATTTTATTTATTTTATGTGTGAGTTCATATGTAATACATTCCATGGTGCATGTCTGAAGGTCAGAGGTGTCTCAAGAGTCCTCTCCTCCTACCATGTGGGTCCTAGAGATCAAGTTCAGTTTGTCAGCCTTTATTCACTGAGCCATCTCTTTAGTCCACCCTTTGTTGTTTTTGAGACAGGATCTCACTATGTAGCCCTGGTTGACTTGGAGCTCTCTGTAGAGACTTGCCTCAGATGCAGGAATATACCTGCTTCTGACTCCCATGTGCTGAGATTAAACGTATGAACCACCACTGCCCATCAACTTTTTTTTCTTTAAAGATTTATTTTATGTGTATGAATATTTTGCCTGCATGTATGCATGTACATCACATGTGTTCCTGGAGCCTGTGTGGGTCAGAAGAGAAGTGTCAGATCCCTGAGAACTGGAGTTGTGAGAACTGGCCATGAGAGATGTGGTCCTAGACAAGAGCAGCAATTGTTCTTAACTGCTGAACCATCTCTCCAGCCCCATCCATTTTTTAAACAGGTTTTTGCTGTAGATAAAGAGTGGAGATGATACTGAATCAAGAAGTCAGGAGCTGAGGTTGTTGGCTGAGAGGTTGTTGGTTGTTGGCATGCTGTAAAGCATGCTCTTTGTGTACACAAGAGCCTGGAATCAGAATAATAAAAACAAATACCACCACCAACAAAAAGAGAAGTATGCAAATGGATTTAGTAGCTGTAGTGTATATTTCATTGTAGACTCATTTGCAGAAAAATGTAGACTATAATGAAGTCAGGGGTTTTGCTTTTAAATCCTCTGTAAGGATTTAACACAAGAAATTGTTAACACTGAAATCAACCTTATAAATCATAATAAAGTTGCAGAATGAAATTTTATTTTTTCCTCCCCTTTGAAACTTCTTTGAACCATAAGATGTTAAAATTGAAAAAGACCTTAGCCCTGATCTTGGTGGGAGTCCCCTGCACCTACGTGAAAAGCTAGATGGGTGGCTGATACTTGTAGTCCCAGAGCTGTGGAGGCAGAGACAGAAGGATCCTTGAGGCTCTGTGGCCAACCAGCCTATCCCAGTGAGAGAGCCCATCTCAAAACAAGGTGGACATTAAGGAATGAAGCCTGAGGGAGACACCCCTGCCTCCACATGGGATTCACCTTACCCACTAGTACCCAACACACTTTAACATGTACCCACCCACACATACACACACAATAAAAATCTCTTAATAGTTTTTGTTGTTACTAACTTGAACCTTAAGAGGTCTACACATTTAAGACTTTTAGAATAATGCCTGTCTGTTACTTTGAAAGAAAGCTGACACATTGTTTTCAGGTCCTAATTATTCCAAAAAGTTGTCATACATTTGATGGCAACTCCTGTTATTTCTCCTGGTAGGTAGGTGACTTCCCTATAATGTGGTGCAAGTCCATTGAGTTGCCCCCTTGAAAATAGTCATAGATTTGTGAATGTGACTCTTTTTCTTTTTTCTTTCTTTTTTTTTTTTTTTCTTTTTTCTTTTTTTCGGAGCTGGGGACCGAACCCAGGACTCTTTTTCTTTTTTTCTTTTCTTTTTTTTTTTTTTAAAGATTTATTCATTTATTATATATAAGTACACTGTAGCTGTCTTCAGATACACCAGAAGAGGGCATCAGATCTCTTTACAGATGGTTGTGAGCCACCATGTGGTTGCTGGGAATTGAACTCAGGACCTCTGGAAGAGCAGTCAGTGCTCTTAACCACTGAGCCATCTCTCCAGCCCTCTTTTTCTTTTTTATGTAGTTCCATTAACTGCTGTGCCTAACAGATATTCTTCAGGGGCTCTATCATATGTCACATTCTTCTTAGGAAAGAGTCAGGTTTTAGTTCTTTGGAAACTAATTTCTCCAGCCTGAGTTTTAAGATTTATTTATTTTTATTTTATGTGTGTAAATGTTTATCTACCTGCATGTCTGTGCACCATGTGCATGCAATGCCCACAGAGGCCAGAAGGGGGTGTTGGAAACACCCCCCCCCCCAAGCAGGAATTACAGGTGTTGTGAGCCTCCACATGGGTGTTAGGAGTCAAACCCCAGTCTTCTTCAAGGGCAGCTGGTACTCTAACCACTGAACTAGGTAGGTAAACTCTACCTCCTCCAGCCTGAGTTTAATTTCCAGTACCGAGAGAGGGCTGTCAATGTGTTTTTTTTGCTTTGTTTTGTTTTGTTTTGTTTTTCTAGTCTAGTGTCTCAGTAACTATTGTAGTGAGTAGTTATAAGGATCTGTAAGTATTTGCAATTCCTTTGAGAGTTCTAGGATTTTGGGGGCTTAAGAGACTAGCCAAAAGGGTGGAGTTATTTGTTTTTGTTTGTTTTTTTAGTTTTCATTTTAATTTTTTAAAAGATATGTGTATTTTATATGAGCTTTGCTTGCATGTTTGTATGTGCACTGCATGCCTACCTGGTGCTCAAGAAGGCCAGAGGAGGGCCTCAGATTCCCTGGGCCTAGAGGTAAAGTCGGACCTATGTCTTCTGGAAGAGCAGCAAGTGCTCTTCATCACTGAGACACATCTCCAGATGTGGGTAGAGCTTTATGTTGACATTTTGGCAGACATTCATAAACATTAAGACTATGATGATATTTTAAACCACAGGGTTCTCAGGAATTTTGTATTTATTAGATTCAGATGTAATGCTCCAATCTAACAGATTTATGAATTATAATACTTTTTGATTAATATATGTAAATGTGTAAATTTTAGCTTATTTTTCAAGGATAATCTAGCCAAGAATCAGTCATTTATGTAGATGAGTGTCATATCTGTGCCCTTTCTTTTCCCCAAAGACAAAAGCTCTTCACCTAATGAGCCCACTTTTTTTTTTTCAGAATAAGGATGCTTGAGTAATAAAACCAAAATGACAAAGACTAGCAAGAGTAGAAGCTGTTCCTCACCATGCTATGCTTCCTTCATAGTTACAGAAGAGATGTCTCTGATAGCCTGCGTTGTTTTATAAAAAATAAGAATAATGTTGGAGGAATAAGAAAATGAAAGAAAATACCGAAACAAGGCAAGAGAAAGCTGTGTAAAGCAGAAAGGACCGCCAGGCTGTTCAGAAAGATCAGGAAGATCAAGCAACGGGAAAATTGAGAACTAGCCATTTCTGCCCACTTACTTGTTTATTCCTCTGGTAGTCCCCTCATAGTTGAGATAATTTATAAATGAGTATTTATGAAAACACAGTGCTTAGCATAAATGTATATAAGCTGTGGTTAAAGTTAAAAGAAATAGCATGCCCAATGTTTAGGGGTGGTGTCTTAGTTGGGGTTCCATTGCTGTGAAGAGACACCATGACCACAGCAACTCTTTTTTTTTTTTTTTTTCCGGAGCTGGGGACCAAACCCAGGGCCTTGCGCTCGCTAGGCAAGCGCTCTACCACTGAGCTAAATCCCCAACCCCCACAGCAACTCTTATAAAGGAAAACTATTAATTAGGGTTGGCTTACGGTTTCAGAGGTTTAGTCCCTTATCGTTATGGTGGCTTATAGGCAGACATGATGCTGGAGAAGGAGCTAAGAGTTCTATATCTGGATCTGCAGGTCAGGAAGAGACAGTCACTGGCCTGGCTTGAGAATCTGAGACCTCAAAGCCCACCCCCAATGATAAACTTCCTACAAGAAGGTCACACCTGCTTCAGCATGCCATACCTCCTACAAGTGCCACTCCCTGTTCACTTTTGGGGGCCATTTTCACTCAAAGCACCACAGGTAGAAAGTTGCTTTTGCCTCAGTATACTGCTCAAAGATGTCTTTGCTGTTGTTAATATTAGGGAAGTATAGTAGAGGAGAGTAAGTAGTTGTCTTAGTCGGGGTTTCTATTCCTGCATAAACATCATGACCAAGAAGCAAGTTGGGAAGGAAAGGGTTTATTCAGCTTACACTTCCACATTGCTGTTCATCACTAAAGGAAGTCAAGACTGGAACTCAAGCAGGTCAGGAAGTAGGAGCTGATCCAGAGGCCATGGAGGGATGTTTCTTACTGGCTTGCTTCTGCTGGCTTGCTCAGCTTGCTCTCTTATAGAACTCAAGATCACGAGCCCAGGGATGGCACCACCTACAATAGGCTGGGTCCTCCCCGCTTGATCACTCGTTGAGAAAATGCGTTATAGGTGGACCTCATGAAGGCATTTCCACAACTGAGGCTCCTTTTTCTGTGATAACTTCAGCTTGTGTCAAGTTGACACACAAAACTAGCCAGTGCAGTAGTCAACAGCTCCTTACACTGTAGCTAGAAGGTTCGTTTATAAAGGCATCATCCGAGTACTGAGGCTATCAGTGCCTTGATTGTTTTGAACAGGGTCTTCTGTAGCCTAGGCAGGCCACAAACACAAAATGAATCAGGGCTGTCCTGCTTTTATTTCCCAAGTACTGGAGTTACAGGTCTATGCTACCGCTATAGGCTCACCACAGTTGTTCTTAATTAATAGGCTTTGTTTTGTTTAATTCCTGAGATTTTGATGTGATAGAAAACATTACCTTATTCTGTTAGCCACAGTGACTTCCTCTGGTTTTGATTTTTAATGAGATTTGGCAATGCAGAGTGTAATGGAGATACTATCAGAATCATAGAAGAGTAACCCCTTTGGACGATTACAAGACTGACCTTACTGAGGGTCAGTGTTTTAGTCTTCATTCAGCAAGTATCGATTAAATGGCTTTATTAGACATACCTGTTTAGGTGCCACACTGCACTATAATCAAGAGCATAAGGGAAATTTAGATTTATGTGCACTGGTTCAGCTGGACTTGGTGATGCCTAAGTCCTGTAATCTGGAATTTGGGATACTGAGGCAGAAAGAGTTTAAGGCCAGCGATCCCAGGTAAACTATAGCAGCTTCATTCATGTAGAGGTCTGTCTCTAACAAGCAAGCAAGCAAGCAAAAAACAAAAACAAAAAAACAAGAAAAACCATGGGTTTACATTCAAGACTTTTCACTTGGTACTCGGGTGTTCTTGTACAAATCTCACTATTCTTAGTGTCCTCATGTGTAAATTGGGAATCATGGTAGTGTCAGTATGATAGAGTTGTGGAGAGGATTAAATGAGTTTTAATAGTGCTGGGGTTGGTGGACTGGGATTCGTGACTGACAAAAGACAGACAAACACTGCAGGATAAATTTAGGCTTCTCAGTAGCAAGGGAATCAGCTTCTCAAGAACTGAACCTCAAACTCTTTTTCCAGAGCCTCTTTATTGTTACACAAAAGTCATTTTTAGCAAGTCAATTTCCACATACCAAAACCTCTTATCTGATCTAGGGGTTGTCTTGAGAGACTATAACCTTAAGCAATTCTCAGCCTTCCGGGACATCCTAGTTTGCCAGCCGTGTCTCAAAACTGTGCCAAAGCTCTGAGAATCCTTCAAAGGAACAGCCCCATAAACTCTCAGACAACAGTTATTGACAAAGGCTACTACTGCAGAGCCTAGGCGCCACCACTGTGGAATTCATTCCGGATACAGCGGCTCTGCTAAGAACCTGCTATGAGCTAGTGAGGCGAGCAGTTGTTTTCATGTATATGTATAGTGCTGTGGCTAATCAAACTAGACCATAATACATCATGGCACCATGAGTTATACTTTAGTTTGCTGTTTGTTTGTATACGTTATTTCAAAAAGTTCTATTTGAGATAGAACTGAAGCCCTAAGGAGTATTCTTCAAGAAGGAAGAGCAAAGATGTGGATTAGATCCCCCATCCCCCGTCTCTGTGTCCGTGTTTGCAGAGGGTGAGGGTAGTGTTGCTTCATTGTGTAGTCTTGGCTGTTCTGGAGCTTAGTGTTATAAACGAGGCCTGCACTGAGCTTCCAGAGACCTGCCTGCCTCTGCTTGTGGAGTGTTGGGATTTAAGCTGTGCTGTCATGTCTGGTCCTCAGCTCAGATTTCTTGGTTACAGGAATGCCTCGACATGCCTGGCCTGTAGTTCATATATTTTTTTTTTCTTTTCTTTTTTTCGGAGCTGGGGACCAAACCCAGGACCTTGCGCTTGCTAGGCAAGTGCTCTACCACTGAGCTAAACCCCCAACCCCTGTAGTTTATATTTTTAAGAGCAAAAGGCAGAAATTTAAAACTAATGATATGTAAGTGCTAGAATACATACTCAAGTGTTCATTTTCCTAAATTTAAAAGAAAGTAGTTTATTTAGCAAGTGATCAATACTAAACCAGAATTTGCTATTGTGAGTTTTAGAATGCTATCTGTTCAGGTGCACACCTGAACACCTCTGGGAACTTTGGGAGTGGCATGTTACATGTTAGGTTTTTATCACTCCTTTTATTTCAGCTGCTCCCCCATCCTAGGTAAATGGTGCTGTCTCATTCAGGGCAGGTCCCCCTATCCCCTGCCTAATTAATCTCCTGGGATGCCTTCACAGAAGCACTCAGAGGTGTGCTTTACTAATCCGGTGGGTTTTCCCTTCCCTTTCCTCTTTTGCTTAATTGTTTTTTTTTTGGGGGGGGGGTGCTTACTATTTTGTGTGTATGATCATTTTGCCTATGTGTGTGTATGTGCTCTGTATGCATGCTTGGTGCCTGAGGAGGTGGTGAGCCTCCATGTAGGTGTTGGAAATCAAATCTAAGTCCTTTGCAAGAGCAAGTGCTCTTAATCACTGAGCCAACAACTCTCCAGCCCTCCTAGCTGTTTCTTAGTTCAGTCAGGTTGATGATTAAAATTAAGTGTCACAAATCCAAGCCCACTTCTTGTCAACTTATCAGATACATCTGTTTAAGCTTGTCATTTCCACCTCTGCTCCCCTCCCCCTGCCACCATTAAAGGGTTTATGTCTGTTTCAGAATGCAAAGTGCATTAGCACATCTCTAGGAGTCCTCATAATCCTACTGTTTCCAGCATTGCTAACAAGTCCAGGTTCAAAGTCTCATCTGAGAGGCTGAGCAGAGACTCAGCACTTAAGAGCACAGCTGCTCCAGAATTAAGTTTCCAGTACCCACGTTAGGTGGCAGCTCACAGCCACCTTTAACTCTAGCCCCAGAAGATGTCCTGTCTCTGGCCTTTATAAGCACCTACACTCACATGCACATACCTACATACGAGCACACACACCTGCACATAATCAACAATAAAAATCTTTTTAAAAATGGTACATGAATGACTTGTTGGAAAACAAGTTTGGAAAAACAAACAAAAATAATAGAACTCCATGCAGTAATCTCATTGTCACCCAAGCATGACAATCTTTGACTGTCCTTCTAAATTCAAGCACACAACCCTACAGTGTCATGTGAGGCCCCATGTCTGCCACTAGCTTAAAGAAGAGTCTCACTTAGGTATTTGCTGCTGTGGTCTCTTTTCTCTTGGGCTGCTGACCTCAGAGAAACACTTGTCTGGGCAGCCAGGTGTGAACAGGGCGCTCTGGGGTCCTAAGTGTGGCCCAGCCAATGCCCAATGCCCCTGAAGCATTTCCCTGCTGTCCTTTTGTAAGATGCATCTTTTTAGAGGGACTCCTTTTGTCAGCAGCCAAAGCTTCATTGGTTTTGACTTACATATGCTGCCTTTCCTGGCCAAGCTGCGCATTTTTCCACTTCTCAACTGTTTGGCTCAACTTTTATCCCCAGTTCTCACTCACTGCAACCCAGTTAAAAGCAGTCAGCAATGTCTATGCCATAGCCCGAATGCTGAACTGTTCAGAAAATTCTCTACTAGATTCATTTAGTCTACCACTCTTAAGGCATGGGCAAAATATAGACAAATTCTTTGCTATGATAAGACACAAGTGGTCCCATGTCCAGTTTCAAGAGAGTCCTCATTTCTACTTGGAAGAAGCCTGGTGAGTTGTCTCTACTACGGAGTTTTGACTTCCTACCAGAATTAAGCTAAGCTTGTAGCAGTAGTTCTAGGACTTCTGTAGTATGCATTCCAAACTCTTCTAAATTCCTCCTGTAAACCAGGTACAAAGACTTCAGAACCAAAGGTTCTCTCTCTCTCTCTCTCTCTCTCTCTCTCTCTCTTTCTCTCTCTCTCTCTCTCTCTGTGTGTGTGTGTGTGTATGTGTGTGTGTGTTAATTTTTCATTTCTGTGACTTAACACCAGAGAAACAACTTAAAAGGAGAAACGTTATCTTGAGATGACTTCAGACTTGAGATGCTTCTGTCCATAGTCCTTGGTTCCATGGTTTCTGGGGCCATGCTAAGGTGGACTGTTATAGAAGCATCTTGGGTTGGCTGCGCACTCATGGTAGGCAGGGAGCAGTAAAGGAAAACACCTGTGTTTTAGTCACTGTTACTGCTATGAAGAGACATCATGACTGAGGCAGCTCCTAAAGGCTTGCTTACAGAGTTTTTCAGGAAGGCTTACAGAAGGCCTTTTAAGAGGTTTAGTTCATTATCATCATGGTAGGAAGCATGGAGGCAAGAATGGCCCTGGAGCTGAAAGCTTTACACCCTGTTTCACAGGCAGCAGTGACAGAGAGAAAGGCTCAGGCCTGGTATGAGCTTTTGAAACCTCAGAGGCCACCTCTAGTGGCCTACCTCCTTCACAGCTCCTAATCCTTCCAAACAGTTCTTCATATGGGGACCCAGCATGGAGATACCTGAGTCTCTGGGGGCCATTGCTATTCACACTACCACAGCCTGTCCCAGCCTATATTCATAGTGGGCCTTCTGCTCTCTGAAAACAGCCTCACAAACACACCCCAGGTACCTCTAAATCCAACTAAGCTGACATCAAGATTAACTATGGAAATGTCTTGGTAAAACTGGTGCATTTTGGGGTTGGGGATTTAACTCAGTGGTAGAGCACTTGCCTAGCAAGCGCAAGGCCCTAGGTTCAGTCCCCAGCTGAGGAGGCGGGGGAACTGGTGCATTTTACCCTTTATAATTCCCTTCTGACCTACCCAAGTTGCCCCACACGTCAACATTTCATAGATGTTTGTTTAACCAGTCACTGAAGGAAATTGGGGTTGCTTCATATTTTAACCCTTGTGAATAAATTTGTCATGAACTTTGTGTATATGTTTTATGTGAACATAAAATTTCACTTATTTGAGATAAATGCTCAAGAACATAATTCTACAGTAAGCACCTGTTTAACCTTGCTGTGATGTCTCTTTCATAGTGATTGTGTAACATTTATTTTCTGCCTGCCTGCCTGCCTTCCTTCCTTCCTTCCTTCCTTCCTTTCTTCCTTTCTCCCCCCTCCCCGCCCCCCACACTTTTGGCAGGAGAGGGTTGAGACAGATTTCACTGTGTAGCCCTGGCTGCCCTGGAACTCATTATGTAGACCATGCTGGCCTCAACTTACAGATACTTTGCCTCTGCCTATCAAATGCTGGATTAGGTATTACCACACCTGGGAGTGTTTACATGACCTAGTTTCTATGCATGCTCACCAGTATTCATTTTTTAAATTGTATTTGTTCTGATATGATACACAGTTTTGAAAACTCTTTTAAAAATATTTATGCTATGTGTATGGGTTTTTGCCTTCTGTCGTCATGAGGGTTTCTGTTGCTGTGATGAAACACCATGACCAAAGCAACTCGAGGAGGAAATGGTCACCTTCACTCACACTTCCACAGCACAGTCCATCATGGAAGGTAGTTAGACAGAAGGAGCCTGGATGGAGGAGCTGATGAAGAGCTCACTCAGTCTGCTTTCTTAAGTGACCCAGACCATTAGCCCAGGGGCGGACACACACACACACACACACACACACACACACACACACACACACGCAGAAAATGTTCTACAGGCTTGCCTATAGCTGGATCTTATGAAGGCATTTTCTCAATTGATGATCCTTCCTTTCAAATGACTTGTGTCAAGCTGACATACACTAGCCAGCACACCTGGCTATATGCATGTGCACCATGTGTGTGCCTGGTATCCCTTTAGGTCAGAAGAAGGTATCGGGTACCCTGGAACTAGAATTACATATGACTGTGAGCTGCCACATGGGTGCTGGGAACTGATTATGGGTCCTCTGCAAGAACAACAGGTGTCCTTACAAATGAGCCATCTCTCCAGCCCCTCCACGTCAGTTTTGAGAGAAACCAAAATCAAGGACTTTTTAGCAAAAGATGTATTTAGTCTCACGCACGTACGTGTGTGTGTGTGTGTGTGTGTGTGTGTGTGTGTGTGTGTGTGTGTGTTTCTTGTTTGAGGTTTTGTTTGTTTGGTTTTTGAGATAGGGTCACTATATAACCTTGGCTGGCCTGGAACTCACTAAGTAGACCAGGCTGGCCTCAAACTCAGAGATCTATCTGCTTGTTGGGTGCTAGGATTAAAGGTCTGCTCCATCACACTCTGGCTTTTATGTGTGTGTTTTGAGACAGTCTCCCCTATCTAGCCCAAACTAATTGCAGTTATGAATGTCAGTAATTTGTTATTTCCCAGTCAGCCAATGCTTGTTTACTAAGATTTGAGGCTTCCCTGGTCACTCTCTCTGATGTCCTGTTAAATATTATTTTTTATTCCATATGCATATGTTGAGTGATTCCCTTTTCAGATTTCTGAGGGAGCAATTTTATTGTGTCCTTAAACATCCAAAAATGCCCTTCCTTATACATGAAAAAGAGATTAAATGTAGAATTCTAGGTTTAAAGATTGAATATGGCAGTGAATGCCTATAGTCCCAGCCCTCGGGAGGCAAAAAAGGAGGCTCATAGTCAACATAAGCCTGGCCACAAAGTGAGAATCCCATCTCAGAACACAAAACAACAATATCTACCTGTCCCTTCCCCCAAAAAATCCTAAGTAAAAGAATATGTAATTGTAGAGTAAGTTGGAAAGATGATTCTTGTTACCTGTAAGACTTAATCAGTTAACTTCCTTGTCACTTTTCAAAAATTAATGGATAATAGATGTTTGTATTTAACTCTGAATTCTCATTTTTTTTTCTTTTTTTTTCGGAGCTGGGGACCGAACCCAGGGCCTTGCGCTTGCTAGGCAAGCACTCTACCACTGAGCTAAATCCCCAACCCTCACTTTTTTTATTTATATATTTACTTATTTGCTTTTGGTTTGTTGATACAGTGTCTGATTATGTAGTCTTGGCTGCCTTGGAACTTTGCATGTAGACCAGGCTGGCCTCAAACTTCTGGTGATCCTCTTGGCTCTGCCCTCCGTGTGAGTGTGCGGGTTACAGGCATATGCAGCCACAGCACTGAGTTCTCACTGGAAATCACTTGTTTACGAGTGTTCTTCCTTATGCTGGCACCTCTGCTTTAAATACTGTACCGATATAAGTTTGGGACTGAAGTGTCATGTTAGTCTTCCAGTTTTTTTTCCATATTATTTAGGTGTTCTGGGCTCTTTCCATTTCCGTATGAAGCTTAAGATTCACTTGTTCACTTCTGTAAAGCAAAAAACACAGTACTTCAAATTTTGATAGAGTTACTTCTTTTTGGTATCTTAACATCTACTTCTCACTTTTACCATGTTTGGGTCTTGATTTTATGCTGGTTCATCCTGCTTTGAGAATCTTTGCTAGCCTTGCTATGACTTCCCCTCAGTGTTTTGCACAGATCCCACTGATTGCGGTAGGGAGAAGAGTGGACACTGGATGAGTGGTGAGCTAGAGTGTACCTGATACCAACCATTCTCTACTGTAGCTGCCCTTAATCTGTCAGAATGCCAATATCCACACAGGGCTCTTCTTAGGCCCCTCATGGTCATTGCCACCTGTCTCATCTGGGAGCAAATACCTCTTCTTAAACACTTGGCTCAAGGAGACAAATAGGTAGGAGGGGTGGATCTGTAACATAACTTCTATGTATCACCAACCAACAGTGTGGTGAGTTTTACAGACTGTTTCAGCTCTTTGTGCTGCCTGCCTGCCTGCCTGCCTCTGTGGTCTTAGTTCAGTGTTTAAACCAGTAAAAGCCACCTCTCACCCACTCCTGGTTGTTATTGGACTGACTTCTGAGTCTGTTCTCTTAACTTTCCCTTTCTTCTTTTGACTTCTCACTGACTCCGCCTAGTTTTAGGTATTTGTCTTTCTTCTGTAGGCCTCCCACCTCCATCAGGGTTCACTGTGTAGCCTTGGCTGTGCTGGGGCACACTCTGTAGACCACACTATTTTCGAACTCAGATATACTTGCCTCTGCCTCCCAAGGGATCGAAAGCATGCACTACCTCTGTAGATTTGTAAAAAGATGACATTATTTATGAAATTGGGGAGAAGCTAAGTTAGCTTGTGTCTTGCTAAAGTTTTAATTTTAGTCAATGATTATAGAGATGCAAATTTTGTAAAAAAGAAGAAAAGGTAGCAGATAAAATATTGGTTAAATGTTAAGAGAAATTGTTTTTCTTTGTGAAGACTTATTTTAAAATAAGCATTAATGGAGAATGGTAGTTTGCTTAATTTTAACCACAAGCAGCTTGATGTTTGTGTAAACTTTAATGAATAGAAATTTAGGTCAGGAATACATTTATGAAATTTAAAAGGTGTGTGTTTCTGTAAAAATAAAAAAGTGCATGTGTACACTACTGTTGTTACTGTTATGCTACTATGCCTCCTCCTTCCCTCTCCTCCCCTTTGTTCTCTATTTTTTCCTCCTCTTCTCCTCTCTCCCCCCTTTGCCCTCTCTTTCATCTCTGCTCTTTGGGTGAAGATGAGCACATGGGTCCTACAGTCAGCATCCATTTTGACTGACTAACTTCCATGAAGTTAGCATTACCTTTTTCTGTGACAGAAATAACATGTTGGTTGCTGCGAGAGAAACATGCCAATGATGTTTAACAGTTCTAATAAAACAAAACGGGGTGGGCGCTTAGGTTTGACCCCAGGATCTTGTGCATGCTAGCCAAGTGTGCTCTATACGGAGCTACGCACCCAGCTCTCCCAAAGACCTTTGCTTACAGCTTTGATTCACTAATTTTTTTGTTATTTCTATATTCTAAAGTAGTTTTAAATTTCACATGGCACCTGGATGTGGAAGATTCAGAAAGAGGCAGGTGGATCTCTGTGAGTTCCAGCCCAGCCTGGTCTATATATTGAGTTCCAGGGCAGCCAAACCTACGCAAGGAGGTCCTATCTCAAAAAAGCAAAAGGAAAATTCATATGATTATATTATTTTCTATAAATAATATGCCATATCATTTTTGGCCAACATAAAAAGAGTAATTACTCCAACCTTAGGCATAACTACACTGTTAACAGTTTGGTGTGTTTCTTTCCAGTATTTTTTTAAATTATGTTTTCAAAAATTAAAGTAATATGGTATTGTCTTTTTCCAGTCCAAAAGTAATGTGTTCTCAAAAGCTTGGAAAACAAAGGAGAAAAAAACAAAATCACTCATAAACTCTTACCCAGAAATGATCACAATTAAAATTTGATATAAATCTTTTATATTTTTCATGATCATATACTTTTTTAGTAATATTATTTCATGTTGTAATGCTACTTTGTAACTGGTTCATTTGCAATATATTGTAAATGCTTGTTAATGTTAATAGCCTTATATAAACTTTTAAGTGGTATGTAGCATATGAAGATATTTAAGTATGTTTAACTAACATACTTAACCATCTCCCTCTTGTTGGACAGTGAAAGTGTTTATAATTTTTTACCATTATAAATATTACCATAGTTAATATCTTTGTCCATACATCTTTCCATGTATCTATGGTTATTTCTTTAGGAATAGATTCCTAGAAGTGGAATAGCTGGGTCAAAGGGTATGTACACTTTAACACTTTTGATACATAAAATTGTCAAATTTAAGCTAACCACTTGTTATATTCTGTCTTGTATTGCTATTCAGTGGTTGTGTGTGCCTGTCTCGTCTTTCTAAATGGAGCATAAGTGAGAGTAAGGGAAGTGTATAATATGTGTTAGTATCTTTGGCAGTATGACTTCCTGTGTGGGACTCATGAGTCATCATGGTGTATCATTGATTCAAAGCAGTGGTTCAGTCTGTACATTTAAAAATATATATGTTTGTGTATATATTAGAGTAATATTAGAGTATATTTTTGTTTGCAAATTTTCTATTTTTCTAAGTAAAGATATGTAAAAGCATAACCAATGCAATTTTCTATCATCATTCTCTTAGAAAAATAAAGACTATTTAACAAAAAAGGTAGACCTTTGAAGAGAACATTTAGCTTTTTGTCATATTTTTCTTATTTTATATTGGGCTGGGAATTTTCACTTTAACCTAGCAGCAATCTAGAGACCAACATTCGGGAACCACATACTTAAAAGATTTTATATATTTTGCCAGATATATAATTTCCCCTTAAGTCTCTTTTCTCCATAGTATTGTGAAGGTCATATTACTGCACTAAACAGAATTTGTGTTTCTCCATGTCAAGTGTTTGAATACACAAGCTAGACCTTCTGATGATCATCTGAATATTTCTTCAATTGCTTAAAGCAAAACCCACTCTCTTCCTAGGGAACTGGAGCCAGAGTAGGTGGGATGTAGTGGGAGGAGGGATGTTTAGGTGGAGCCCTCACCTCCATCATCAGTCAGTTTCCTTTGGCTTCCTTCCTCACATGTGTCTACAAAAGATCTGTGAGGGCTTTTACAGCCCTTGTTACACCTACCTCACTGTATGTGATTATTTGTTTATACAAGTCCTTTGCTTACCTGAGCAGGAGTTCTAGGTAGGATGAGTCATATCCTTCTTTTGCAACTCTAGATCCTAAAACAGGGATGCAGGCATAGCAGGTGCCTAAGAAAATGAGTGTGGATTGCTGAGGGAATTATATGATGTAATATAAACTTTATGTGTTATGCAAACAATGTTTGTTTTTTTGACAAGAGCTATTTTAATGGGAGGTATCAAAACTTTGGGAAGAGAGAAAATTGCTCCTTTGAACAGTTCTATGAGTTCATTACATTTTTCTTCTGTTTCATAAGAAAACACATTTTAATTGGGATTAGCATGGAGTTAATTTGCTTCCTAGGAGGCATATGTACTCCTTCTCCCTTTGCTACATGGAGGTGCCCAGATAGTAATGTTTTGTTTGACTTGGTTGTCACTTAGTTTTAATTTTTAAGACCAGCAGATTTCTTATTGAAGGCCAGCATCCATGGCTTTGTAACTAGTAAAAGAAACCGTGAGCGGAGGAGCCTGTGTTGGACCTGACGCTTTTGGGTGGAGTGCCTTTTGGCTTCATTGGCTTTAAAAGACTGCTCTTTCTAGTCGATTCTAAAATTCCTGGTAAATTTTTGCCACAAGATGGCATTGGTGATTATTTGAGTGCACATGCTATTGAACCAGCTTTAAAAAGGTGCACATGATTTCAGTGTTGTTGGGGGGGTAAGAGTTGAAGACTTTCATCACTGCTTATGTATTGTCATTTTAACTTCCAGAGTTAAATGATACTTTATATCACTTTCCTTCTGTATTCAAGTACTGTTTTGTTTTCTGTTTTCTGTCTTTATAATACAGTAACTATGTATTATTTGCCATGTGTTGTATGTGTCTGACTTACTGCTGATAATTGTGGTGACAGGTAAGAAGAAAATACGATGGGACCCAGTTAGGAGGCGCTTCATTCAGTCCTGTCCCATCATAAGGATCCCTAACAGGTTCTTGAGAGGTGGGTGATAACTAGCAAGAGGTCTGTGCTTCCTGTGGGTTGAAGGGAATTTTGAATGGCTTTTCTAAATTCAAAACTGTTTTCTTTAAGTTGTATTAACAGCCAAAATTGAAGCAAGTCTAGGCCTTAGTTCTAAATTTATGTTTTATATTGACGACTGCTGGGATTGTAAAGACAAGTTTTGGGGAACTTAGATTCTCTCAGTGTATCTTAGATAGAGTAGACCACCTCATCAGTATCAGTGGCAGTCCACCATAGCCATCTCAAAAAAACTTCAAGTGTAGGATGTGATTCTAAGGAAGAGATGAGTGATGATGTGAGTCTAACTAAAACCCTTTGTATCAAATATCATACATTAAAAACATAGCCAGGGAAAGCGTGTGTAACAGGTCGTTAATCTGAATATAAAGAGTTCCCAGAAACTAGTACTCTATACGTACTAGAAAAATAAGTGAATGCATATGAATAGTCAGTACAGACCAAAGTGCTAGCTGGGGAGGGCAACTGGCTTGGAGTCTAACAGTGCTTATTGCTAGGCTTGGTGACCTGAGCTTGCTCTCTGGGACCCACAAGGTAGAGGCAGAGAAACTACTCCAACAACTTGTCCTGACTTCACACATGTGCACTTCCACAGCATGTGTACACACACACATGCAACACATGGAATGTATACATAAATAATATATAAATGGAATAAAAAGTTAAAAAGCATGTAGTATCATACACCTTTAAAGCAGGTAGATCAGTGAATTCCAAGCCACATAGCAAGTTCCAGAACAGTCAGGGTTAGACATTAAGACCCTTTCTCAAAAAACAAACAACAAAGACCACCTAAGGAAAGTTCCACAGCTGCTGTAGATGTTTCCGTATCTAGTTTTTAACATATTTAGCAGCCAGACCCTGGAACATGAACAGACTTAAAACCAGGCCTGAATGGGTGAAGCTAAGAAATTCAGTGATAGCAAGCCACCTCTCAGCACAAATGATGTTATTGATAAATGTCAAAGTTACTTTAGCAGTGTGTGATGGAAAAATTATATAAGTAGCTTAGCAAAGAAAGATGTTTAGTTCTGTAATATTTTCTTTTTAAATTAAAATGCTAATTTATTGCATTTTTTAAACAGAAATTTAACTTAGTTTGAAATAAGCATAAATTAGACTTCAAAAGCAATGCAGCATTATTTTAAGTACTCATGCTTTCTATATATAAGCGTAATTAAGAAGTAATTTAAGGCCAGGCATGGTGGTTCAGGTT
Source organism: Rattus norvegicus (assembly GCF_021556685.1). Classification (NCBI taxonomy): domain Eukaryota; kingdom Metazoa; phylum Chordata; class Mammalia; order Rodentia; family Muridae; genus Rattus; species Rattus norvegicus. The sequence goes on from NC_141537.1 coordinate 59,859,739, forward strand.
TATTTATTTTTATTTATTTTTTTTATTTTTTTTGGTTCTTTTTTTCGGAGCTGGGGACCAAACCCAGGGCCTTGCGCTTCCTAGGTAAGCGCTCTACCACTGAGCTAAATCCCCAGCCCCTTATTTTTATTTTTTAAAGATTTATTTACTTTTATTATATATGAGTACACTGTAGCTGCTGTCAGACACACCAGAAGAGGGCATCTGATCTCATTCCAGATGGCTGTGAGCCACCATGTGGTTGCTGGGATTTGAACTCAGGACCTCTGGAAGAACAGTCGGTTCTCTTAACCACTGAGCCATCTCTCCAGCCCATTGTTCAGATTTATAATCCCAGAATTTGGGAGACTGAGGCAGGAGGATTTTTATAGTGTAGGACAGCCCGAGTTGCATAGTGAATTCTAGGCCATCCTGGGCTGTAGAATGAAAGAAACTCTGTTTAAAGAAGCAGAACAAAGGTTAGAGAGGTAGCTGAGTTGGTAGGGTGCTTAAATCAAGCATGCCCAAAGCCACATATAAAATCCTGATCCCCAGCACCACATATAAAACCAAGTATGGGGGCAGGGAGATGGCTCAGACTTGACAACCGACTCACAATTCCTGGGACCCACACGGTAGAACAAGAAAGGAAACACCCACACGTTGTCCTCTGGCCTCCTTATATACGCAAGGCAAAACTATTTTCTTCTACACAAAATAAATACAGTAAAATTAAAACAAACAAAACACCATCAAAGCAAACAAAGGCAAAAGTGGTACCACTTTTCATTCCAACACTTGAAAGGGAGGTGAAGGCAAGACAATCAGAAGTTCAGGGTTGTCTCCAGTTCCATAGTGAATTCAAGGAACCTGAATCACGTGAAACCGTGTCACCACCATCACCACCAAAAGAACAATAATTAGGACATAGAGTTTAATGAAAAAGCAGTTGTGTGAGGCTAGAGAGAGGGCTCGGAGGGTAAGAGCACTTGCCGCTCTGGACAAGACCCTTCTTGGTTGCCATCACCACACGGTGGCCAACAGCATGTGCACCACCTCCATCTGAGTCTTCTCAGGCTTCTGCAGCATTAGGTGTGCCTGCGGCGCACACACTTGCAGGCACACCCTCAAACATTTACAAAAACTTTAAAAATTGTATAAAATCCTATAAAAATATAGAATGTCAAAAGAAATAGTAAAAACAAGCCTGATTCTATCTGAATGGTGGTTTTTTTTTTTTTTTTTTTTTTTTTTTTTTGTATAGTTTCCATTTTAAAAAAAATTAATCATGGGGGAAAATACTGCACAGGTAAGTTTTATACCATTTGGTATTTTTAAGTCCTAAATTCAGAATGGCTGAGAAAGCTGGTGATAGAGAATGCCGAGCAGGGTGAGGGGAGCAGGCTCAGCATTGGGTGTGAGGATCACCACTAGCCTCCTTAGAAGCAGTGGCCTTGTCTGTCTTCTCTCCTTTGACTAGTTTCAGTGTTGATGCTGTGGCCACCTGCATCCCTTAACGTCTCTCTTCCCTTGGGTCACAGCGCTGTGTGTATGATCCTAGGTGTTTCTGCTTCCTCCTCTTTGTTCATTTTGTTCCCTTCCGTGTTTTCTTATTTCTACCCATTAAAGGTGGAAATTCAGTGTTCTGTCCTTTCTCCATGACCTCTGATTGTCCCATCGCCTTTCTTAGGTTTAACTCTGTTCATCATTCATCCCTCCATTCGGCGTTTCTGGATGACTTCCTGTGTAGCAGTTACTGTACTTGATAGATTGATGGTGCAGATCTAGGGAACCAGGTGAATGGACAGTTGCAGAGTGATTGGAATGAAGTTTTTTGTGGCAGTGTCCTGATAAGGTAGTGGAGCACACAGAGAGGTTTCTCATCAGTAAATGGGAAAGATGATGAAGAAGAATAGTATCATATGGTTTCTCAGATAAGTTACTTAAACCTAAGTGGGTTTTTGCAAGGGAAGAGTGAAATTTCAGACACAAGTGCCAGGTAGCTTGAATATGGTGTTGGTGTAAATGCCTTCAAGGTCTGTAGAAAGTTTAGCATAGTGGGGAATGGCAGCCAGAAAGAATCTGGAGGGGGCCAGATAGAGCAAGCACCACTGAAGGAGAGTTGTAGCTAGTAAGGAGATAACGACTGCAGTTCCCAAGTCCAGGGAAGCTGCAGCCCAAAATGAGGAGGCTGTAGTGGGGATGCGGGGGGGGGGGGGGGGGGTGTTGGGTGGTGGGAACCTGAATTATGCATATGCTGAATTAGAGATTTGATCACTAATTGAAGAGAGTGGGGGAAAAACAAGGACCGACTTCCAGGGTCTGGTTGTAGAGTGGTGCCCACAGAGGCACCAGGCGGATACCCAGGGCACATGCATACTGAAGGCAAAATACTCAAACCCACTGAATAAAAATAATCTTTTAAAAAAGTGACTTCCAGGGGTTGGGGACTTAGCTCAGTGGTAGAGCGCTTGCCTAGGAAGCGCAAGGCCCTGGGTTCGGTCCCCAGCTCCGAAAAAAAGAACAAAAAAAAAAAAAAGTGACTTCCAGATTTTCTGTATGACCTACTTCTTGTCACTAGGCTAATCACAGGGCAGAGTTTAGAAGTAGGCGTTAAACTCCCGTTGATTTGCAAACCACTAGTTGATTATCCCTTAACACTTTTAAGAAGTATTTCCAGAAAACCCTCTGATTCTTTGACAGTATAGCAGTTACTTCCAGGAAAACTTGGAAGACCTGTCCCCACTTTGTTCTGATGTCTCCTTCTGTGTACAGCCTGTAACAGCACCAGCACTGACCGCATGGAGTTCTGTTCATGTGTGTGTGCTTCCCCCAGGCTGTGAGCTCTGCCAGCACAGGGGCAGGAGCAGTGGGACAGCTGGCTCTGACTTCTTCATCTCCGCTTGGTAGTTCAGTGCATGCCAGAGGACATGGAGTTAGATCTAATTATACAGCAGTGGTCAGGGAAGAGCATGGGTGGAAATTTTAGTATATCCTTAACTGTTGTAGTTGTAAGTGGTAAATTAATAAATTGTTGAGAACATGCAAATGCTTTCTCAATAATCCATTAGGTGTTTTCTTTTTTTTTTTTTTTTTTGTTCTTTTTTTTTTTGTTCTTTTTTTCGGAGCTGGGGACCGAACCCAGGGCCTTGCGCTTCCTAGGTAAGCGCTCTACCACTGAGCTAAATCCCCAGCCCCAGGTGTTTTCTTTAAAAAAAAAAAACTTATTTAAACTTTAGAAATAGTCTTTCAAAATATTTTCAGGTCTTTCATTTTGGAAATCCTTTGCCTTGGTTGAAAACAGTTTCATAGAGTCTGTTTTCTGTAACTAGGTCATGCATCTTCTCAAAAGAGGTTTCTACCAACTAACAGTGTGGCATGGTAAAAGCAGTTCTGATGTGTTGAAACACTGGATTTCCATCATAAAGTAGTAAACAAAATATCCACTTAACCTTCCTCAGTTCTCCAGTATCACTGCTAATGAAAAAAAGATGAATGGTGATGTGTCATCACAATTTTATTGAAAACAACAGAAAAAGGAAGTTTGGAGTCAGAGTATCTGCATCTGAATCCACGCTCTGCCATTTGTCAGCTGTATGACTTTGGGCAAGTGCTTGCTTAGTTCTTGTTTCCCTCAGATTCCTTATTTGTAAAGCCTGGGCTGTACAGAGTTGTCTTAACAATGGAATTACATCAACTGAGAAACCAACACTGAATATAATACAGTCCAAAACAGGGGTTCTTGATGCATGATTGATATCAGAGAATTTATTTTTGTTTGTTTGTTTTGAAACAGTATTTCACTATGTATCCCCTATCTAGCCTAGAACCTACTCTCCAGATGTGGCTAGTCTTGAACTCACAGAGATCTGCCTGCCTTTGCCTTCCGAGTGCTTAAATTAAAGTCCTCCCTCACACCTGGCCTCCTGGTTTTGTTTTGTTTTGTTTTGTTTTTAAGACTTAGTCTTGAGACATCTTCTTTGCTGGCCTGGGACTCATTATACAAACCAGGTCAGCCTTGCGTTCATCGATCACCTGTCTCTGCCTCCTGTGCTAGAGTTAAAGGCGTGTGCTACCGTACATAGTCTGATTTTTTTTTTTTTGACTAGTGCTTATTTTATTTCATATTTAAGACAGGGTCTCACTAAGTAGCTCTGGCTTGCCTGAAACTCAGTGGCCTCAACTCACAGAGGCTGCTAGATTAAAAATGTCACAATTATGCCTGACTTTCATTTTGTTAATGTCAAGCTCACAGACACTAAAGAGGAACTTGATATGGACGGCTTAAGATGAACAAATGAAGCAGCTGCCCACCCATGGTAGAAGCAGGTTGAGAGGAAGCTGTTAAATCGAGCCGTGTCTTCACAGATCCAGTAGTGAACTGTTCATTGTTCAGACTTAAGACTGGCCCCAGGTTTCTAACATGCAACACAGACTGCTAAAGGTGATTGGTTGCATTCAGTGTTCTCAGGGGAAATTATTTTGTAGATAAATTCTGCTTAAGGTAGGGGGAGTCAAAAAAAAAAAAAGATCTGAAATTTATGCTGTACACTTATTTTGGGAAAATTAGTTGGAAAGATATCTCTGGTAACATAAAAAAATCCAAAACGAGGAAGATTTGAGTATATGAAGTAGTATGTAGAGACTACTAAAACATAGCCACGAAGCTAAGTATAATTACAGAGGTTTCTAACAATGTAGAGGAATTGTGTAACTATGTGTGTATACATATACATATGTATTACATTCTATAACTGAGAATTCTGTAGCTGAGACAGTAGATCCAAGAGCAAGCTGGTCAGTCAGACTAGCTGGATGAGAAACGAACAGAAAGAGTTGTCCTGGGGTTGGGGATTTAGCTCAGTGGTAGAGCGCTTGCCTAGCAAGCACAAGGCCCTGGGTTCGGTCCCCAGCTCCGAAAAAAAAAAAAAAGAAAAAAAGAAAAAAAAAAAAAAAAGAAAGAGTTGTCCTCAGGCAGCAAGAGGAAGGACGAGAGACTCCAGGAGTCAGCTTTGGGCCTCGTGTACACATACCTATGCCCTTATATACATGCACACACATAGACACATGCATACACAACACAATACACATAAGCAAAAATAAATCTTAGTAAAAATATGACATTTCAATAATACTGAAATAGGTGAAAAGTGAGCATTCTTATTTTAGACATATACAATGAATTTATATAAACCAGGATTTTAAAAAGGCATGTCTCTAGAAAAATGTGTAAAAGTCTAAAGTAGACATTTACTGAAGAAAACTCCAGATGGCCAACTAATAGAACTTGGTTGGGCATGGTGATGTAGGCCTTAAATCTCCGCATTCTTAGAGGCCAGAAGCTAGAGGATCTCTGTGAGTTGAAGGATAGCCTGTCTACATAGTGACTTACAGGACTCCATAGAGATCCCGTCTAAAAAGATTTTAAAAAGTGCTCAATTTCATCAGCCATGAGAGACTGTGTGTTCTAGTGTGAGATAGGCTTGTAGACTAACAGGAATTATCCAGATGGGAGCAGTAACTGTGCCAAGTGTTGGCATGCATGTGGGACCCAGGGATTCTCATGCTGTTGGTTACTATGGGGATTGTTCCTGCCATTTTGAAAACTATGGCCTTATCTAATAAGGATTTCCTTTAAGACTCAGGAATTTAATTTCTGGATTTATAGCCAACAGCATTGTGACCCTCTGTATACTTTAAAACATGTATGAAAATGTTTATATCAACATCAAGAGCCACAAATTGAAAACACCTAAATGTCTATTTAGAGAACTAGACTGACTGAGTAAAGGGGCTGCTCACTCATAGGGAGAGAGAGGAGCAGGCTATGTGTACCATCTTCAACAACAACAGCATAAAGGAAGCCTTGAAGCAATCATAAATAAGAACCCAAAAGAATTGTACTACATAGTTTTATTTTGGTCCGTCCCCCCTCCCCCTCCCCCTCCCCCTCCCCACTCCCCCCCCTTGGAGCTGAAGACCGAACCCAGGGCCTTGAGCTTGCTAGGCAAGTGCTCTATCACTGAGCTAAATCTCCAAACCCCTATTTTGGTTTTTCAAGACAGGGTTTCTCTGTGTATCCCTGGCTGTCCTGGAACTTGCTTTGTAGACCAAACTGGCCTCGAACTCAGAGATCCTCCTGCTTCTGCCTCCCAAGTAAGTGCTAAAAAGGCACGTGCCATCACCCAGTTACTATATCATTTTGTTATACACTTCAAATATTATTTGGGAATGCACACTTAGATATGATAACATATAATGAAGCTATAAAGAAACTGCTAGTTTTATGATTGACAGAAAAATTAATGGGGTTGGAGAAATGGATTAGCGATTAAAATCATTGGTGAGTCTTGTGGAGGACCCAGGTTTGATTCCCAGCATCCGTATAGGAGCTCACAAAAGTCTGGTGCTGTGATCATGAAGGACAAGCTTCTGGGAGTTGGTAGTACCTACACTAATAGGTTCAAAGAAAAAGTATGACAGCCCCCCCAATATAAAAACCTAACAATAATTTAAGCATTCTTTTTTGTTAAGGTGTATCATCACACTGTGGTCTTGTATGTGTCCCTTTCTGTATTTAACATTTCAATGCAAATTTTATTTTAAAAACATACCCTTTTCTGATAAGGAACAAAATCTAGTGATTATTTTATTGGTAGACCATTAATAAGAAACCAAGAGGAAATGTCTTAATTTAGAAGTGAAATTTGACCAGCATCCTCCCTGAATTAAACTAAGCAAGTATCATCTCTTCTATACAACCTTGTTGTGTTAAATTTCAGCTAAAACTTGAATAGATAAACAAAAAAAAAATTATTTGCTGGGGGGCTGGAGAGATGGCTTAGTGATTAAGAGCGCTTAATTAAGACCTTAATTTGTTTCCCAGCACCCACATGGCAGCTCACAATTGTCTATAACTCCAATTCCAGAGGTTCTGATGTCTTTTTCTGATCACCCTAGGCACTAGGTATGCACATAGTATATATACATTTAGGCATTCATACACACAGAAAATAAATCTTTAAAAATATTTTTCTGGACTGCACTCTGGGGAAGCAGAGGAAGAAGATCAAGAGTTCAAGCCTTGTCTAAATGTGGTGGTACATGCCTTTAATCCTTGCACTGAAGAGGCATAACAGGTTTCTGCAAGTTTAAGGCTAATCTGGTCTAAAGAATGTATTTCAGGTCAACCAATGCTATATAGTGAGATCCTGCCTCAACAGAGTTAAAGGCTGGCCCAGACTACATACCCAGACCCTATCTCAATAGAGGAAGATAGTAGTGCTGGGAGGGGTATATAGCTCAGTTGGTAGCATACTTGCTTGTCATTCATGAAGCCTAAGTTTCGTCTCCAACACTGAAAATTGGGCATGGTGACCCATAACTGTAGTCCCAGCATTCTGAAAGTAGGAATAGGAGGATCAGTAGCTCAAATTACCCTGGGCTATGTAGAGAGCTTGAGGTAATCCTGGGCTACTACTGAAGACCCTGTCTCAAAAAAAACCCCAAACAAACAAAGTACACATATGTAGGAGTATAAATTGGTCCAGTTCAGCTGTTGGAGAAACAGTATAGCTCTACAATAGTTTTATCTGTAAATATTTGAAATGCTTGTTTCTTTGACCCAAGAATTCAATCTCTAGGTATATTCATATGTTTTCATATGCATATGTAGAAGAAACTTTATTCCAATATTATTTGTAATAATGAGAACATTGGAAATGGCCTAATCATCTGTAGTATAATCTCAGAGAGCTAGCTTGTTTCTGCTACAAATTCAGACCCACTTCCCTAGTGACCATAGCTCCCATTTACCCCTGAGTTAGAACAGATGCTTGCCTCAGGAAAGGAAATGGCTCAGGTGTTCAGGTCCCACAGCCTTGTCTCTTTTGGATGTTCAGATCACCCCAGCACATAGGTTCATTTTTTATTTCTCACTTCTATGTTTTTACATTGTGTGTGTGTGTGTGTGTGTGTGTGTGTGTGTGTTTACATATGTATGTGTGATGTAATTTCAGGAGTTGGATGCTGGTCTTTGGGCTTGGCTCTGTGAATCTTTACTGTTGAGCTCACTCTGAAACCCTACTCCGTTTTCTAGTGAGTTTTGGAAGCAGGCAACCCAAGCCTGTGGATGATTTCATTAGCAGAAAACTTGGTGGAGGATTCAGAGACTAAAACCAAATTTCATTTTGTCAAGGTCGAGGAGCCTGTGCTATATGCCACATGATGAAAATCAATGCTTGCTTCTTGCCCTGATAAATTCCTGTGATTTTTAAAAAGAGAAGTGGGTTTCTGGTATGTGGAGTTGCTCTTAGGCTGGGACTGTAGGAAGGAGATCTGTGGAGAGGGGAGTGAGTAACCTGGTGCAGCTCTGAAGGCTCCTTGACAGAATGCTCAGCATTTGTTTATCAGGTACTGGGCAGATGCTCGCACCCAGCTGTTTAATTAGACTAGATTGTGAGAACAGCAGAAGGTTGCAGTTAGAGTCACCTGGCAGTGCCAGGGAGAAACGAGCTACACACTTTTGTAGCAGCCTCATGAAAAACAAGGCGTAATGCTAATATTTTATTTAATCCATGTCATTTTGTTATATCATTAACATAGAACTGGTAATTTTACATTCTTTTAGGGGTGCTAAATCTTTGAACATAAATTCCAGTTGGGCCCAGCCACATTCAAGTGTAGCCAGGAATTACTGCATCATGCAGGGCAGAGCTCGGCTGTAAGCCCCAGAGACAATGTCACTGGCCCCGAAGCTGTCACAATAACAGTTCACAATTGTTGTCCAGTAATGTTTGAGCTTAGAATGAGTGAATGGATACATTTTATGTCAAATCATCTTTTCGTTTTGCCGAAGTGTTTGAGCCGCGTGAGTTATGTTCATCATAAAGATGGTGGTAAACTTGGAACATGTTCTTTGCTCTGTGTCCATTGAAAGTCCTAGGATGCTACTGTATTTCTTCTCATGTTTTCCGAAAATGTAAAAATCCTAAGAATCATCTAATGCTCCTGGAAACAAACAAACAAAAAAAAAAAAAGAGAGAGAGAGAGAGAGAGAGAGCATCATAGTTCCTGACTAGTGAGCATAGCAACTGATTTAAGTTTGCCTTGCTGATTCCTAGATGCATTGTAACTTGCAAAGATCATTGCACAGTCTAGCCCCTGTCCCCTAGATCACACTCGCCCTCTCCCCCTTTTCTTCCTCTGGGCTGGAGACTGAAGCCAGGCCTCACACGTGCTAAGCACCTGTTCTGCTGTGAGCTCCACGCCATCTATCTTGGAAATAACTACGTCAGAGTCCACAGAGCTGGGCATTGTTTTGATCATCTTTGCCACTGTTTACTCTGGCCTGAAGTTAAACTCAGGGAAACTTTTAAACATGTTGTATTTTTCCAGCTGTGTCAGCTGATATGGGTGATGCAGGATAATTATACACGCTGTTTGCCTTTGAGGAACTTTTACTCTGTTTGCAATAGAAAAACATGAAATGAATGGAGAAGAATCAGTTACAAACCAGTTCCATTGTCAACCTTGTTCAGTGTTCTCTGTGAGCCATAGGCTAGGTTACAGAAAAGTGGGTGCACCTACATTTATTTCTCAAATAGCTCTTCTCCACCTGGAAAGAGACCTGTAAGCCAGTGAACATTTAAGAGCAGCTGGGCAGTGAGGCTGGCAGCCCTAGTGAGTAAGTGAAGGAAGGAGTTAGCATCAGAAGGCTCTGAGCTGCTTCATTCAGGCCTTAAAGAGCTGTAGTGATTTGTACACAGGCCTGACAGGGGCCAGAATGACTAAAAGATACATTGTTGCTTTGTTTTTCAGTTATTTTAGTTCTGTACATAGCATTTTAACTCTTGTTCCAAATTTACCCTATAAAGTGGGCTTTTGATTGAAAAGACACACAAGTTTGGTAATAAATGCTAATTTAAAACATATTTATTAGGCGTCTAACAGTGTCCTAAGTACTAGTGAACATTATATTGTTGTCAGTAGCACATGAAAACAGATGTCTCTAGGGTAGTAACGAGTGTAGAGTCATCTTAGTCCATATGGCATTTTAGCTGTTTGGTTCTGTAACTGTTCAAGGGCTTATGTAGACTGGTATAAGAGGTTGTAAGGATAATAGAAATATAAAGTAGTGGATTTTTTCCTTTAAAAGGACCTCAAAATTATTTAAATGAATTAATGTATATAATTTAGTCATTTACTTACTGTATACTAGGTATTTAACCAAGGGCCTTAAACATGCTTGGCAACTCTACTGACTTGAGCTATGTCCTCAAATTGCCTAGGCTGTTTTTGAACTTATGCTCTGAGCTCAGTCAGGCACTGAAATTATGGTTCTCCTACCTCAGCTTCCTGAGTAATTTTGATTACAGGCTTGTGTCACAGGCCTGGCTGTTTGGTGTAGTTGAAACTTGAGAAAGAGTCTATGGCTGTAGCTCAGGACAGAATGCTTGCCAACCATGCACAAGACAGGTTTGATTCCAGCTCTCATAGGGAAAAATATTTAAAATCTATAATTTGCTTCCTTCCTGTTCACCAAACTTTGCCCTTTTTTGGGGAGGGGGTGTGGGGAAGAGTCCTGGGGTCCTATCCAGAAAATATTGTCTTTACCAATATCATGGAGTATTTCAGAAGACAGGTCTTACCTACAGTTTTTTATTTTTGACCATTTTGAGTTTAAACCTTTTTTTCATAAATAGCTTTTCTTAGTGATAACTTTAAACAGAATATAAGATGTTCTTTGGGATAAATGCAGGATCTTCTTTGAAAAGTTTTGGAATGGTATTCAAAGAATTAATTTTGCTCTGAGCACATGACAGCCAGTTTTCTTTTTAAGTGTATACTTACATGTATGTGTTTACTTAGACATGACTCATTCATGTTTGTGATTGCTTTCTCCAATAGTCACAGTTTAACCTAGCTTGCCTGTGTTCTCACCTAAAGAGTAAGAAATTTGACCTCTTAGCCTCTGAAATTCTAGGCCTCTCTTTCTTCTCTGAATTCCACATCGTCAGTCATTTCCTTGAGTTTATCATGCTGTGTCACCTCTCCTGGGAAGAATCTTTTACTCTTCGAAATTTGAAAATCATATGACTAAAAGTGGAGACTAACTCCCTAAAAATCTTGAGTAGTCTGTGTAATGCATAAAGTACCTAGGTGAGTGACAGACACGTGTGTTAGGAATCCCTCCCTGACTCCCTTTTGAAGTTCAAATGATTGTTACTAATTTTGTTTATGTTCTTCAACTGTGGGCCACTTTTGGAAAACCATCCTCTTCTTCTTTAGGCCACAGACCTCCCCCAGCCCGCAGTGGACACCGTTGTGTGGCAGATAACACCAATCTCTATGTGTTTGGAGGGTATAACCCAGACTATGATGAATCGGGAGGGCCAGATAACGAAGACTATCCTCTCTTCAGGGAGCTTTGGAGGTATCATTTTGCAACAGGCGTGTGGCACCAGATGGGCACAGATGGCTACATGCCCCGGGAATTGGCATCTATGTCACGTAAGTGCCAGCAGTTTTGAACTTTTGACTTTGTGAACTATCTGAAGTGGCAGGTTCAGTGTCACTTGTCCCTTCTTAATAATGTACACTATTGTAACATGGTAAGTGTTGTCACTGAGTAGGTATTTCACTGTGCTGATAATATAGTGTAATGACTCTGAATCTCTGAGTTCCAGGTTTGAATCTAACTGTAATATTGGATTGCCAGATGAGTTTTTAACTATTTACCTGTAAAGGGAGGTTAACGATATCTCGGGGTTCAGTATAAAGTATTACATATATCCTAGGAAAAATGTAGTCAAATGAAAAACTGGAGTTGCAGCTATAGTAATTAATAGCTATTAAATGAAGGACTTCACTTCCTTACAGCATCATTGTGATATAAGTTTCTACAGTGATGGAACCCAAGGTTTCAGAGGGACTCTGAGAATAAATGGCTAAGGGTTCATGCTCTGAAGCCAGGCTGCTTGGGATTGAATCCCAGCTCTTTTTAGGAAACCCTCATTAAGCTATTTAAACTCTTTTTGCCAATATGGTGTGCATACCTATAATCCCAGCACTTGGAAGGCTGAGACAGAAGGATTGCAATGAATTTGAGACTAGCCTTATATCTCCTGAAAACAAATAAACAGAGGAATTAAAAAACAAACATTTGTTACTTCTGTTTCTGTTTATCATTTCTAAAAGTGGAGGTTGGATCATTGCTTAATGGTGGAGTGCACCAAGCTCTGGATGCAGACTTAGCACAGAGAGGGAGACAGGAGAGAGAGGAAAGTAACAATGAAAGAGAGAAGAAAATAATATTTACAATTCGTTAGGGAGGTTAACTAGTTTTCTCCAAAAGTCCCACTAGAATTAAATCCAACTCTTGGCGGCGCTGTAGTATATATAGACTGTTAACTACTGCACTGTATGAGTTAAAAGACGATGGGAAGTTGGAGAGCTACGGAAATGAGAGAGGCAGAGGGAAAGAGGGAGGGAGGGAAGAAGACAGGGAGGATTGTACACAATGCAACAAACAGAAAAGATAAAGAGCAAATACCAAAACTGCCGGCAGGATATTGGTGTTTCTTTTTATCGGGTAGAGGATTAAACTGGCAGAAACTACAATTTAAAATGTATAAAGATCACTCCTCTGACAGAGAATGATCCCTTAATCCCCTATTCTAGTCCTGTGGGGTCTTTTCTAAGACAAAAATGGTCATTTTCCTCTGGTGTGCTGTGTATTCGAGCTGTCTTGAACAACAGTGGTATTCTGTAGTTCGTAAACTTGACATTGCTATGCACGTTATTTTATTTAGTGCATCTTGGCTGTTTATCATATATCTAGCAGTGAGCCGTGTGAGATAATCCATACAGTGTGAAGTAAGCCATTTCTTTTGCAAAATCTTACAGTTGGATATGTGTGATCTTAATAAGATCATTAAAGTAAACATGCGTGAGCTGCTCAGGTGGTCTGGATGCATGGACAGCACACTGCAGTCAGTGCTCTGGGTCGGAGGGCAGCACACTGCAGTCAGTGCTCTGGGTCGGAGGGCAGCACACTGCAGTCAGTGCTCTGGGTCGGAGGGCAGCACACTGCAGTCAGTGGTCTGGATGCATGGACAGCACACTGCAGTCAGTGCTCTGGGTCGGAGGGCAGCACACTGCAGTCAGTGGTCTGGATGCATGGACAGCACACTGCAGTCAGTGGTTTGGGATCGTGGGCAGCTCACTACAGGAAGCAGTGCACAAGCAGAACATGTTCCTCTTCCTCTTCTCTCAGTTGTGCTGCATGGAAACAACCTGCTTGTCTTTGGAGGCACAGGCATCCCATTTGGGGAGAGCAACGGCAATGATGTCCACGTCTGCAATGTGAAGTACAAGAGATGGGCCTTACTCAGCTGTCGTGGGAAGAGACCCAGTCGGATATACGGACAGGTACTGACTGGCAGGTTAACGTTGATGCATTTGCTTCATGTTTTTATACTCTAGCAGCAGTGTCAAAAAACAGTGCAGCTGCAGTTTTAGTGGAGATAGAACTTGATGGGGCATTTCACGCTTCTGGTATGAAAGTATAATTTGTGAATCTTACCATTGCCCCTCTTATTGTCACCATTCTTTCCTGGGTGTTGGCTTTTGTTGTTCCGTGTGCAGGCTAAAGGACGGCCTCAGGTATCGTTCCTGAGGAGCTGTCCACCTTTTTTTTTGAGCCGGTGTCTCTCTGGCGTCTGGGGCTTGCTGCTGAGGCTGACTGCCTGGCTGGTGAGCTCCAGGGTCTGCCACCTGACCTCGCCTCGCCAGCACTGCTTGTACAAGTTCATCTTCACCACTCCTGGCTTGTTGTGTTTGTTGTTTCAAGAGGTGCTGGGAACTGAACTGGGGTCCTTGTGCTTGCACAGCAGCAAGTTACCCAGCAAGCCATCTTCCCAGGACTGTTACTTACTTCTAATCCAGCGTGAAGTAGGAGCTAGATCTGTGGAAGTTTCTTTAACTACACCAAACCTTAGAGTAAATGGAGCTTTATCGTGGTCTGAGTCTGGTCTGATGATAGAATTCTCTGAAGAACTGTTTCTCCTAAGAAGAGACTGAACTTGAGTTTGAACTTAAACATGTAGAGACTGTGTGTAAGTCAGTTTAACCTTTGGTTTATAAAGATCTCTCCAGAAAGACAGTGGGCTGCCCTATAACAGACTCTGAGACCAGTGGATACACTTACATCAGGCACTGTTTGGCATGTGGCTCAGCTGTCTGGCACAGGAGTGATTAAATACTTCTGAGCTCTAACTTTGAAAGGGACATGCTCTAGATCCCTCTCTGTCCCACCTCGGGAGCCACTCAGGCATGGAGAAGTAGCCGAGGCAGGGCTTCAGAGTAGGTGCTTGGAAGAGAAGTCTGGTGGGAAATGCCAGCTCTGCGCTTCCTACTTCTAGGATGTCGCTAGCTCAGCTTCCGTCATTGAGAGTCATCAACAGATTCCTTTCTAGGTAGAGCTGGCACAGTCAGACACAACCTCCAAGGTCTATAGAATGCTTTAGTCATTTCTTCATTCCTTCGTGGACAAGGACTCAGGTGTTGCTGGTCCCAGCTTCTTAATATCAACTTCATGAGAGTTGGGATTATAGGCATATGTTACCTGGCTGTAGGGTCTGAATTTTCATTATTTCTGCGTGTGTGTGTGTGTGTGTGTGTGTGTGTGTGTACACGTACGTGTGTATGTGTGTGTGTGCACAGATGCCGCACAGCCCACAAGTATGGGTCAGAAGACAACATTTTCAAGTTGGTTGTCCCCTTCACTGTGGAGTGTAGAGATGAGCTCAGGTGTCAGGCTTGCATGGCCGACACTTTTAGCCCACAGGGGTCATCTTGCCAGCCTTTTAACCTTTAACTTTTTGAGATTTTGATGTGGTTTTTGTTTGTTTGTTTATGTTTTCTTTGGTATTGTTTTGTCTTCTTGCTTGTTTGTTTTGTTTTATTGAGACAAGGTCTTACTTTGTAGCTCAGTTTGGCCTGGAACTCACTATAGAGCCCCTAATCTAACCTCAGACTTGTGATCTTGCCTCAGCCTCCTGAGTACTAGGATTATAAGTGAACACTATCGCACTGAGTCAATTTGACACTTTATTTTATTTTTAGATTTATTTTCTCTGTGTGTGTGTCTGTGTGTGTGTGCGCGCGCGCGCGCGCGTAATACATCTGTGCGTAATTCCCATGAAGATCAGAAGAACTGGAGTTACAGTTGTGAACCACCATGTGGGTGCTGGAAACTGAACTCAGGTCCTCTGGAAGAGCAATAGGCCCTAAGAGCTGAGCCATTGCCTCAATCCTGATGTTTTCTTTTTGTTTATGCAATGTGTATGTGCAGAGGTGCCTGGGGAACTAAGGTCACAGGTGGTTATGAGCTGCCCAAATGGGTGCTGGGAACTGACTCCAGTTCTCTGGGAGAGCAGGAAACTCTCCGACTACTGAGACATGTTTCTAACCCAAGATTCATATATCTTAAAGGCTGAAGAAGAGGTCAGGCAGGTCAGAGGCAGATGGATCTCTGAATTCATGGCCAGCATGATCTATAGAGCGAGTTCCAGGACAGCCAGAGCTACACAGAGAAATCCTGTCTTGAAAAATAAACAAACAAAAAAAAAAAAGAAAAAAACAACAAGCAAACCTAGGAAAAAGCAAAGAGAAGAGAATTTGATATGACGCAGTTTGGGGCATCTGCTGAGTTTAAGTTCTGTGCTAAGTACTAAGGAGCGTTCTTACTCCCTTCCACAGGCAATGGCCCTCATCAATGGGTCCCTTTACGTCTTTGGGGGAACAACTGGCTACATCTATAGCACAGACCTGCACAAGTTAGATCTCAACACCATGGTGTGGACACAGCTCAAACCAAACAACCTGTCCTGTGACCTGCCGGAGGAGAGGTGAGGTGTGGGGACAGCACTGGCCTCTCGCTGAGATCTGACCTCTTCAGAGCCTTAGCAACATGAAAGGAAAGTAGCTAACTGCACTGGATCCAGACTAGTAGGGAAGAAAGGTCTGCTGATGAGAAGAGAGTGTTTTCCTCTAAGTGTAGCATTTTTAATATATTATTTCTGTTGTACCTTTTAGTCTTTCAGTAGTACGAGGTTAGTAATATTTGAAAGAAACCAACAATAAGTTACCCCTAAAATCATAATGAGGGTCAGTGAGTATTGACTGGACGAGTGCATTCCCTCTCTACAGACTAATTGGGTGTCTCTTGTTGCCTTAAACAGCATGTCTGTATTTGCTCTACTCCAGTGTCCTTGTAGGAGTTATTTGGGGGGGGGGGGAATTTGGGATGTGGTTGTTTATGCAATTCTTTGGATGTAATTTATGCTGTGAGCACTAAGCCTTTCAGGGAAAGACAAACATTTTCACATTATTGCCACTGGGAGGCTGAAACAGGAGGATTAAGAATTCCAATTCTAGGGGCTGGGGATTTAGCTCAGTGGTAGAGCGCTTACCTAGGAAGCGCAAGGCCCTGGGTACGGTCCCCAGCTCCGAAAAAAAAAAAAAAAAAAAAAAAGAATTCCAATTCTGAGCCGGGAGGTGGTGGCACATGCCTTTTATCCCAGTACTCAGGAGACAAAGGCAGGTAGATATCTCGGAGTTTGAGGCCAGCCTGGTCTGCAGAGTGAGTTCCAGGACAGCCTGGGCTACATAGAGAAACTCTGTCTCAAATCACTGTGTGTGTGTCTCTCACTCCCACCCACAACCCCATCCCTCAAAAAAGAATTCCAATTCTAAAGGGCTGGGCGATGGTTCAGTGGTTAACATGGCTTCCAGAGCTTCCAGAGGTCTTAAGTTCAATTCTCAGCACCCATATGGCAGCCCACAACCATCGGTAACTATAGTCCTATGGATTCAGTTCTCTCCTCTGGTGTGCAGAGTACATGCAGACGACACACCTATACATCAAATATATCTTTTTAAAAAAGAAATTCCAATTCAAAGAAAATCTGTACTAGTCAGGGGTCTTTAGAAGAATAGAATTTATAAAATGAACACACACACACACACACACACACACACACACACACACACACACACAGGCTTATAAATTGTGGTTCAACTAGTCTAACAATGGCTATCTGCCAATGCCAGGCCCAAGAATCCAGTAGTTGTTAAGTCCACAGGCTGGATGTCTCACTTGGTTTTCAGTATACACCGGAATCCTGAAGAAGTAAGCTGAGTGTCAGAGAAGGAATGGACTTGCCAGTGAGAGCAAGCTTCCTTCGTCTGTACGTGTCCTTTATATAGGTTGTCACCAGAAGGAATGGCCCAGATTTAAGGTGGATCTCCTTCCTCAAAAGAGCTGGATTGAAAGTGCATCTTTTTACCTCAAATGCTTTAAGAAAAAAGCCCTCACAGGTATATTTAGCCACTTGAGTTTTAAATAATCCCAGATATACTCAAATTGACAATCCAGAATAGCACACAGAGCCTTTCACTTTGGGAGAAAGTTTCATTTGTAGCTCAGCTGCCTAGATAAAAGTTCTAGTAGGTACCTAGGAAGCGCAAGGCCCTGGGTTCGGTCCCCAGCTCCGAAAAAAAGAACCAAAAAAAAAGTTCTAGTAGGTGTTTCACTCAGCATTCTGCACACACAATTTCTGTCAAATATCTTAACTCATAGTGTAGGTTTAATTAAATACAGGTAGATCGCTTATTAGAGCTAGTTCCTCCTTTTACAGACTTATGACAGGAAGATTATAGACAATCTAGAAAGTACATGTCAGCAGTTAAAGAAAGAGATAAAACAAAACTTAGAGATAGCTAAGATTACCAGTCGAGATTGGACAAGCTCTCACTCGTGTGTTTGCATATCTGGGAGTTTAAAACCTGCCTGAAGCCTGTTTAGAGCTCATTTGTTTTCCAGGTAATGGTGTGAGATGAACTTCTGAATGGATTAGCCATCCTTTAGTCCTTTCTGATTGTTAGTGCATTTGTGCATATTCTGTAACTCATTAACTAATTCACTGTTGGTTAACACTTAGGTCATTTCTAATCATTTGTCACCATAAATAATGGTGTATATTTAGTTAATAAAAGCCTCACAGCTAAACCTTAGGAAGGTCGTTTTCACCTAGAAGTATTTTATTTGGTACTTTCAGGTACAGACATGAAATTGCTCATGATGGGCAGAGGATTTACATCTTGGGAGGAGGCACTTCCTGGACAGCCTATTCCTTAAACAAGGTACTATTTTGTTTCTTAAAGAAATGAAAGGTACTGGGAGATGAATAGACAGGCATATATCATACTAATGAAGATGATTCTGTTGGGCACTTGAATTTTGGAGCAGCTTCAACCCTTGTTTTGTGCTCAGTATTCGTTCTCTGTAACAGAAGGTTGGACTCAGAGCTCCTGAGAGGCTTTGCAGGATACTCACATTCGTCACATGCTGAAAAGGCTTGAGGAACGTGTGGTGGGTGGGGCTGTGGCTGAAGATTGGATTGTAGTTAGAGATGGAGCAGGCTTCTGGGAATGTAACATCCCTGTCAGGACTCCACACCACTGACTCCAGAGATAGCTCCTTAGGACTCTTCTTAGTCATCCCTCCCCAGGGCATTTCAAGTCAGTTAGAAATCCCAGAGAGGTCTAGGTCAGGCGGCAGAGGAGCTCTGGGCCTGCCTTGAACCTGTAAGAGTTCTGCTGAGCCTTAGTCTGAAACCTTTCCTGGGCTGTCTTTCTTCTTTCTATTACAAGGATGTTTCTCACTCACTGTGGACATGTGAAAATGTGAAAGGTCTAGGACAGCACACAGTAGGACAGCACAGACCACTAAGAGGCGTGTGCATCTCTCCTTAGTCTAGCCCTTTTCTCACTTTTCCTAAAGTTTACTTTTAGAAAATCTGTTTTCATGGTACCTAAGATTACAGTTATTTACCTGTACATGTATTCTTTTGTTCTTCCAAGATCCACGCATATAACCTTGAAACAAATGCATGGGAGGAGATCGCAACAAAACCTCATGAAAAAATAGGTAAATTAAAAGTAATGATTCATGTCTTTACAACTATATTTTATACTTGTATATTTATTATTATTATTATTATTATTATATAAAATATTATATTTTGGGGGTGTAGGGTGGTTTTCTTAAATGGCATGACAATAAAGTATTTTTTTTTCTTTTTTTCGGAGCTGGGGACCGAACCCAGGGCCTTGCGCTTGCTAGGCAAGCACTCTACCACTGAGCTAAATCCCCAACCCCACATAAAGTATTTCTAAAGCTGGCATTAGAAGCTACTTACATTCTTCTGCTCAGTTGTTGTTCTCCCTCAGAGACTGAGCAGAAAGGTTTCGACAAGGATCATTGGGTTACGCGCCACAAATTGAAAAAGCACATGTGAAATAAGGAATGGGGGCCTAAGGGCTGGAGAGGGGTCTTGGCTGAAGCACTTACTGCTTTCCAGAGGACCCGAGTTTAGACCCATTGTCAGGTAGTTCAAAACCCTGCAAGTGATGTGGTCTCTCTGAGGCACACACGTGGTATACAGAGACACACAGTCACACACAGTGAGAAAATCTATTGTTTTCTGTGCATAATTGAATTTCTGTATTTATGTGTTTGACAGGTTTTCCTGCAGCCCGACGATGTCACAGTTGTGTTCAAATAAAAAATGGTATGGAGTCTAAATGAAGTTTGATTCATTTCTGTAATTATAGCTGTTGAGAATGACTGGTTTCCTAATTAGCTCTTCAAAGGGGGTGAATAATTTTGGACAGCACCTACTTTTTATGATTTAAACTTAAAGGAAACTCTAGAGAATTTTGCCTCTTGGAAGTTTTCAGAATATAAACTAGTTTTGTGTCTGGGCTTTTTCAGTTAAAAAAACTCTGAAGTTGATGAGAGATAAAGTTTTATTATACCACTGGCTCCCCGAGCATGATTTGTGATTGTAGCAGTGTGGGTGCTTATGCAGTAAGACCTTGGTGCACACCATACTAAAATTGTAATAACTCTCAGAGTATTTATTATACCATGAACTTTATTCTGTTCTCTGTCTGATGTCAGGACTCTGAGTTCATTCTTTGGGCCTCCTGTAGCAAAGGCTTGGTGTGATTTCAGAAAGTAGAGGCTACTGTATCTAAGTATGATAATGAATTTTTGGCTAATGGCTTTTAATTTACTGGACATTTATTTGTTTTTATGATTGAGCATACCCACCCTCCTCCCCACTCCTGGGAAGGGGTATATGCAGAATTGACAGCCGAGCCTTTGACATTCTAGTTCAGATTTAGGTAGCATTTGTCTGCCATTTTATATGCACACAGGGCCTTTTAAACTTAGGCTCATGCTTTTGGATAGGTTTATAGCGAGCAGTGCTGCTCTGCTTTGCCTCTGAGGACACAGCAATGCTAAAGTTTTTCTTGCATCCTAGCCAAAAAACTTTCTGCTGTGTTTTATAGTTTAATTAAGCATTGGATTAAACATGGTCCCAACTCGAGTTAGCCATTTATTCATTTGCTTTCTGGAAGTCACACTTTATATAGTTGGAACTTCTGGGCCTTTAAAAGGTCACATGGCCTTTACTACAAATCGATCAGGCGTATGAACTAACCAACTCCCAGCTATACAGATCAAATAAGTTTTTGCTATTATGGCTGAAGATGGCCAGGAAGAACCTGTTTTGTGGCCCAGATTGCATGTTGCAGCGAGCATTTCTCCATAGGTAAAATGTCCATACGGAGCATATGTGTCTGTGGGAGGAAAAAACGCATGCTCTTTCCAGGCAAGAGTTTGGAAACTGGTCTGTAGCTGTGTTTTGTTTTCGATTAGTATTTTCTTGACTAGTGGGATTTTTAGCTTCTCTTGGAAGTTGGGAAGAAGTGGCTGGCCTGCTCCCTCCAGTGCATTTCTTGGTGCTGCACAGCCACCCTCCTTCAGCGCACGAGCTTTCCCTGACTCCAGTTTATTTATTTCCAGTGCCTCATGTCTCTGTCCACTCACTTTCTGTGTCTGTAACCTAGAAATACTTGAATTTGAGAACCTTGATGTGAAGCTGCCTTAGAGGCTGGCATCCTTCATCCCAGCAAAATGTCCCAGTTGTGATGAGGCACGGTCCACCTGTCAGCTAACCATGCACTCCCATAAGACATGCTGTAGCTGCAACTCATTTCCTTTGTGTGCTGTTGGCTTTCTCCTTTCATGACAGATGTCTTCATTTGTGGTGGCTATAATGGAGAAGTGATCCTGGGAGACATCTGGAAGCTGAATCTTCAGACTTTTCAGTGGGTGAAGCTCCCCGCCACCATGCCAGAGCCCGTTTACTTTCACTGTGCAGCTGTCACACCTGTGAGTTTGTTCTTGTGCTGATCTTAGGAAGTTGTAGGGTGAGGAAGACTAGCCAGGAAAAGTTGCTGGTAGCAACCACATGTGTGAAAGGAGAAGGAAGTACGGTCACATCTAAGTTTAAAAAAGCAATGTAATATATAAGAGAGCAGAATGGGGGTTGGGGATTTGGCTCAGTGGTAGAGCGCTTGCCAAGGCCCTGGGTTCGGTCCCCAGCTCTAAAAAAAAGAAAAGAAAAAAAAGAGAGAGAGAGAGAGAGAGAGAGAGAGAGAGAGAGAGAGAGAGAGAGCAGAATGATGTTACCCTTTGTTACCATATTATTGAGAATATACAGAAACCTGGTTTTCATCTTTGTAGTATAACCAGCATTTGGTACTTTAGATAATCAGTATACTCTAAATTTAATTGTTAATAAAAAGTTCTTTGTACTTGAAGTTAAAACACATGCACACCTTTAAGCCCAGCACTCAAGAGGCAGAGGCAGGTGGATCTCTGTAAGTTTGAGGCTAGCCTGATCTACAGAGCGAGTTCCAGGATAGCCAGGGCTACACAGAGAAACCCTGTCTCAACAAAACAAAACAAATAAAAAAAACCCAACCAAACAAAAATACAATAGAAGAAAATTATAAAACAAAACTGTAGAATTGGCCATGGTAATCCCACCACTCAGGAGACTGAGCTGGCCATGTCCTTTGAACTTAAAAAAGTCCAGTTCCAACTCAGCAGTTCATAAAACCTTTTATCAAAACCAAAAATCCCACCAAAGTCCTATTGTTTCTTTAGTAACCTACTCATTATATAAGTGGACTTGGCTTCTGCATAGGTTCAGATAGTGAGACAGAATAGTTCAGATAGTGTCTGTGGGGCTGTGTTGAGCCCAGGCCTGGCAGTCACACCTGGTTTGTATCTCCAGCCTGTGGAATTGTTTTGTTCCTTCTCGCCTCAGTTAGATCTAGGCTGTTCCCTTTCCTTTGCTGAGTCTCTGCCATGGTTACTATTTCTCTGGCGTTTGACTCTGTCTTCTAACTGCCATTTGTTCCTAGGCCGGCTGCATGTATATCCACGGAGGAGTGGTGAACATCCACGAAAACAAACGGACTGGATCGCTGTTTAAGATCTGGCTGGTGGTACCTAGCCTGCTGGAACTGGCATGGGAGAAGCTGCTCGCGGCCTTCCCCAACCTAGCAAACCTTTCCCGAACACAGCTTCTGCACCTTGGACTCACACAGGAACTCATCGAGCGTTTGAAATGAGGATTTCTGGACTGTTCATTGATACTGGAAATGTTAATTTAAAGAGACTCCTTTATTTATGGGCAGTGTAGAATGTGCTACAAAGAGGATTGGTTACCCTGATCAAGGCCTTATTCAGAAAATACATCAGATGCCTTTTTGTGAATGGGTTTAAGTCTGTGGACATCTCACTCTCTCATGTGCTTTCTTCTCTGCTCCCCTCCCTCCTGCCCCCATAATGCACCTCAAACTTCTGCATTTCCTCTTTCTCATGGGATTGAGGGAACACCCGAAAGTCCCGTAATGTTAAGAATCAAGAGAGATGAATCGTTGCCTTTTTTTTAATTTGAACATATTGACCATGTCAACTAACACTACAGATTAAAATATCATCAACAAACACAAAGCTTAAAAAGCCAGCAACAACAGCTGGTAGTCTGGGATAGAACGAGAACACTAGTCTTGGTAGTCCTGCAGGTTGTTCTTAGTGTTTCTGAGATGTGCTGAGTGCCAGACTCTGGTGCTTCGTGACTTGGTGTAAAGATTAAAGATGCCTGACCTTGACGAAAGCAGGCAGTTCAGACGACGTCTGATTTGTGATCCCTTCAATCTTGTGATGCTCCAGTGGTTAGCATTGGCCTGCCAGTATTTAGTGTATCTGTCACCATCACCCTCTGTTATTGTCTTTCAAATTAAGTGTATCTGGCATCAAGTTCTTTGTAGGCAGTTTTGAACTTCCCCTGCGCTTATTAATGGCTTTAAGTATGTCTTTGACCTCTTCATGGGGGCTGTAGATTCTCAGTGTAAATGTCGAAGGGCAGTAGAGTAGGGCACAGCACCCGCACCCTTCGGACTCACTATCTTCGCTTCTGCTTGGGGTGATGGGCCTTGCTAGCATAGCAGCGGTTTCTCTGTAAGCTTGTTTCTGTTTAAATCTCTGGACCACGTTCTTGCATTTTCTTAAGCAGTTGGTTCTTGATTCCCTCCTGAACTTTGCTGTCTGCTTCAGTGCACGCGATGCTGTAATTGCCTAGTAACCAGAAAAAAGGTCTTAAGGGAAAAGGCGCAGCATATCCTTCCTCAAGAAGCAAGTATCATCGGAAAGCCCAGCAGGAGGAAGGGGTGAGACAGGGTGACTTGCTTTTGTTGGTGAGAGATTTTAGTTCTTGGCTTTGTTTTGTCTGTTCTGGAGAGAAAAGTAACCTACGTTTTTACTCCTTTTGTCTTCAAGTGACTTGTGTAAGCCTGTGGGTGTCCATAGGTGCAGTCAGGATGCTGGAGGCCTGCAGGAGGGAGGGTGCAGCCAGACCCTGCTGTAGGCTCCTTCCAGAGGAGGCTTGCAGGAGATTTCAAACATATTTTTCCTTTAAGTGCCTCTTTTCCACCTAGCTTTACCATTCTTCTTCTTTTAGCCCAGAGGAGATCTCTTTACTTTGTATGAATTTAAAGTCACCTTTGAGTTGCAGTAAAAAAACGTTCTTGCCTGGAGTGCCATCCTAGGGAGGTCTCTTGACTTCTGCTCCCACCAGGCCGTATGCTCCATCCATGTGGGTTGAGTTAGTGGAGCCTTTGCTCTGCGATCCTGAGAGAAGCACTTACCCCTGAGGAGCTGCTCTTCTGGGGGTCCCATCCCCAGACCTTACCACCCCCTGGTGGTACGATTCTACTTCCTGCCACCCATAGGTGTGCTCCTCATAGGACCCTTTGACAGAGCAAGTCAGCCTGAGCGCCTTTGTGTGCTCAGAACTGTGTGACTCTGGGCCAGGTCTCCTGTACACGCGGTGGACATGTATCCTAAACTAAAAGGCCTTGTTTTCTTGGATGACAGATGGATTTTTGTCATTGGTTTATATAGGGTCCAAAGACAATGTTCAGCCTCTGTGCCCATGGTCCTTGGAATACAAAGAGGTCTCTGGTCCTGTTACACCAGAAAGTGGTGAGAGGGGCTGATTGAAGCCACACTTGTTGGCATCCTTGTTAAGCCCTTTGAAGGCAGTCTCTTTGAGATAGATGTCAGAGGCCAGCATGACCTCTTGTACCTTAGCAGTCTGGTTTGGTCTGAAGTGTCTTTGACTAGAACACAGTGGAAGCCAGGCAGGGAGCAGCTAAGCCGCAGCCACTCACATGCACACGCACACGTACACGCACACACTCTGGACGCCAAATGACTGTGGAGAAGGACTTCAAGGAAGGGGGCTGGATCCTCTCTAAGAGTCACCAGCATTTTGGTTTCTCTATAAGCAGCACTTGGATTCCCGATGGCATCACCTGGTGTGGGAAGGTTGTGGTGCCCGCTGCTCCTCTGCCATCTTTCCGCAGTCCTGGAAATGGAAGTGCAATACGTAGAAGCACGTGGTCTGTAAAGACAATGTGGACAGATGGCCGTAAAGCAGAGACACTACGTTTGTACCTATCTTGGGCAAGTCAGCTTACTGCCTTAAAGTTATGCCAAGAATTTCTAATGTGATCACAAGCCAACTTCTTGGTAAAGCTGGGTTTATTTCAGGTCCATGTTTTCTTACTCTAGTTATAAAACAACTTACTGTTCCTCAGTTTGTTAGAGGTGAGGGCTTCCCCATCCCTGTACTATCTCCTGTTTGCATGTGTTGCCCAGGAGTAAGGAAGTCCACTTGACAGTGTTGCCCAGGTGGAGAGTTAAAACCTAATATTAATACAGTTTCCCCCCACATACGCTAATTTATCTGGGAATGTAATACCTTATTAAATGATGCCTTCTTTACTCTAAGGTATTTTCCACTTTACAGAAAAGTGCAAACCAGTATGTAATAGGTTGAAACTTCACCTGCTTTTCAGGGCAAACACAACCCTTTCTTTCCACTGGCAGAAGTCATCTTTCAGGGCCTAATGACTTGATATAAAAGCTTGCTTTATAGCATTCGTGTCCAGTACAGAGCGAGATTTAAAAATTATATATATATAATGGAAATATTAACATTTCTAGATTAAAAGTATGACTGATCTTTCGTTATCCACAGTAGCAAGGTGAAAGCACACACAATCGAATTCCATAGATAATCAGTGTTTCAACTTCTCTGTCAAACAATTGATTTGCATATCTTTTCCCTTCCTATTCCTCTTCCACAAACACCCCCCTTTCACGGGACTAGTTGACAGCAAAGGAAAAGAGGCTCAAAGGAGGGCCAGCAGCCGGCCACCAGGCCAGGGTCCCAGTTAGCTTAGGAGAACGAGCACAAGTGGGAACCTGAAGCATGGTCTGCCGCTGAGTTCTCTGCTGCCTCCTGACCAGAGAAAACTCTTAGACACACACAGAAACCCCACCATCTGAGCACATTTCCTGGCTCCTGGCAAAGCTTGCTTTTCTGTTTCTTCTTTGGAGTTACCTGCAGTCTGATGTCCTGGTGCGCAGCAAGGGTGCTCTGTCCTCTTGGACTGTGTTGGTTTTGTCTCCTGTAAAAGCAGTTTGGTTTTCTGTGTTCTTAGTGATGTTTAGAGAGTGGCCCTCCCACCAACACTCTGGCATAGCACAAAAGCCATTTTCCCTTTTGTTCTTTCTTGTTTCCTGGTGTTGGGCTTCAGGGTGAATGAGGGAGGGTTCATTGTTACAGCTAGGCTTTTGAAGAGCTGGCTACCACAGGTGTAAATTCTATTGATCCCCAGGTACCTTAGAACTCTGGAAGCTTTGGCAGGGCCAGAAGCAGGCACGGTGGGGTTCTGGGACCTCCATATGTTATCACCTGTCTGAGTTTGTGAGATTTGGAAGAAAAAAATCTCTCCCCTTGTCTGGTGTCAAAAACAGACGTTCCGAGTTGTGCTTCGATGGTAGCACCATCTTCTTGGTGTTCTTTCCATGTTGCTAACCTTTTTTAAAACATTTGGGAAGTTTTTTAAAGGCCCGCTTAGCCTGCACAGAGCGAGTCAGAGGCCGATTTCACTAAGTAGTTTAATTGCTGTTGTGCTAGTTACACAGCAGGAATACAAAGGAGGCAGCAGGAAGCACACTGACTGGGGTAGGGAGAGTGCAGGCTTCTCCCTGCGGAGGCTGTAGGGATGGGCAGGAAAGGACAGCCTCCCTTTGGAGCTGCTATGAGGCTGGGCCAGGCTCCGCTCTCCCTGCAGGTATTCGAGGCCATACACAGTGCTCGCCTTACTTTAAAGCTACTTGCCACAGTCCTGTTACACAGTGTGGATGTCCTTTTGCAGTCTGGTGTGCATGCCATGTGATCAGGACAGCTTTTCCACCTCCCCTGGTTTCCTATGAGCAAGTAAATCTACCCTGAAATGTTCCATCTGTACTTATTTACCTTGTCAGTGTTCGCTATTGGTTTTCTAAAACAATCTGATCAATAAATCTCTAAATCTATTCGGTCCAAGTTGCCGTGATTGTCTGCAGTTTGCAGTAATTTCTCCACATGTGTGAGTTCTCTCCTGTTTGACATATACACCAGTCCTACCTCGGTCACTGGACATTGTTCATGCCCTCCACTGCCCTCCTCCCGCCCCTCTCTGCTCACCTGGAACTCCTGGACTCACAGTAGCCCTGCCTTTAGAACTCGGCTCTCAGCAAGGGAGCGACTGTGGGGAGGCCCCTCACTGCTGAGCAGTCTGTGTGGCGTCAGACTTCCCTGAGTGGTGAAGAACAGCTACAGGGAAGCATGAGGGCTGTGTGAACCCTGTGAGCAGTCATGGGACTTCACAATCCAAAGAAAAGGCCGTCATTGGAGCAGAGTCCTGTCCTGCAATTCTCTGGGGGGGATTAAACCACAGTTCTGAGCCCTGCTTCATCTTGTGGCCTTTCTCCCAGCAATATATCTTAACTCTGTTAGTCCAGAGTAGACAGGGACACTCTATCCACATCAAGTACTTTAAGGCTTGCCTTCTAGAATTGGACACATTCCATTGACTTTTTATAAGGACAGCTCTTTACTGTGATGATGAAAGTCTACAAGGAGGAGAAAAGGTACAGGCTCGCTTGTCCACCATATAGACAGTACATAGATGTCCTGTGCAGAGCAGTCTTCCTGCCTTTGCCTTATTTTCCTCCTAAAGAATAAGTCAATCTCTTTGACATTCATACTTTTGACCTGCAAGAGCTTTGAAAAAGACTTTAAGAAAAGAAAGAATAATAGTAGTGCACACCTTTAATCCTGGCCATTCCAGCCTGGGCTACATACTGAGTTCTAGGACTGCTAGGGCTACATAGAAACCCTGACTATAGATGATAGATAGGTAGGTAGGTAGGTAGGTAGGTAGGTAGGTAGGTAGGTAGGTCGGTAAGTAGATAGATAGATAGATAACCAATCCCCAGGATGGCTATAGGGCTACATGGAGACCCTATCCCTAAACAATGAGGAGAGGCCAATTCCCAAGCTGGAATTCTAAGGGGTTTGTAGGCCAACTGGCATGAGTGCTGAGAACTGAACTCCCCAAGTGCCCCATGTGCTTTTTTTTTTTTTTTTTTTTTTGACTACCAAGCCATCCCTCAGTCTCCTCAGTCCCTGAGAAAAACTCGGACTGGGTTCCTTGGCTAGGCCTAGTGGGAGGGGAGGGGCTGCAGTATCTCAGCTGATATTCATGATTTTTGTTCCTCTGGATCCATGATTCTAGTTTATCAGAAAACTATTACAGCGCTATTAGAGGTGAACAGCACACCATGTTACCTAGTGTAATTAGGCTGCACCACTGCGGTCTCCACTCTGCTCTCAGCCAAGTCAGAAAGCCTTGTTTAGGGGCTGGAGAGATGGCTCATCGGTTAAGAGCACTGACTGCTCTTCCAAAGGTCCTGAGTTCAATTCCCAGCAACCACATGGTGGCTCACAACCATCTGTAACAGGATGCCCTCTTCTGGTGTGTTTGAAGACAGCTACAGTGTACTCATAAATAAAAATGGAAAAAAAAAAAAAAAAGCCTTGTTTAGTGAAAGGATGTGCTCTCTACTTGCACTGACCACTAGGGTGGCGGCTACCAGCCACATGGGCCATTGGACACTCCAACAGTGGTTATGGTGACAGAATAAGAATCTGGAACTTGATTTAAATGTATTTAGATATAAACAGTCACACAGGGAGGGCTTCAGCCAGAGATTGGCAGTTTTAGGAAGATGTGGGATTGGAACAGGGTTGGTTCTCTCAGAAGCACGCCTCCTCTCTAGAACTCCCTTTCCCTTGGGCGTGGTTTATTCATGAGTCAGAGGAAGTGGACTAGCTATGAGGGACCTTGGGAATGTAGCCTTTGGTGAGTAGGATGCTTGCCAAAGGCGTAAACTCTGACTGGCCTAGGGTGGCTACCACTCCTTAATCTAATTCTCCAAATGTCCGTCCCGCTGTGTTTGGTGTCAGCTATGTAGACTAGGCGAGCGCCACACTGTGGCATGCTCACGTTGTCGTACTGGCGTGGACAGAGGAGGAGGAAGAACGAAGCCAGCTGCAGAGCAAGCGGGTAAGCCGCTCTACACATGGAGAGCTATCACAATGCCTCCGTGGGAAAAGCCTCCCTGTGCAAGTGGCCACCTAAACGCACACAAAGGTAGAAGGCGAGATGCACCTGAGGTTATCTTCTGCACACATGTAGCAATCATTCAAAAAAGAAAAATACGTATTTATTAAAAATGAAAAATTTGGGGTCCGAATCCCCAAAACTCAGTTCTAGGTATTTTTTGTTACTGTTATTTTAAATATTTTGAAAATAAAACATGTTATTTTAACAAATCTCAGTTCTGGGTGAGCTGGTTTAAGGATTTGGGGACCCCGTCTCACAGCTGCTCACTCTCCTCCTTGTTCCTAATTGTCCAGCAGAGAACTGGAGAGCCATGGCCAGAATGAACACTGACCATTGCTTGTCCTTATCACCTTGATGTGAGGATGACAGTCTGATCAAGCAGACTCGTCCCTTCCCTCCCTTGAGAACCACTGAAGTAAGAGAAAATGGCGCTAGAGTCATTCTCCTCAAGTGGGATTAATGGTGTCTCCTGACACCCCACTGTGAGAATTAAATGACTGTAGAAAGTACTTAGACTACTGCAAGGGTGTTAGTCACTGATGCTCTCTACAGTGCGGAGGCCGCAGATTGACACAGCCACTAGACAGCATTCTAATTAGAGACGAAAAGGACAGTATCCAAAACAGACAGACAGACAGACAGACAGACAAGCCATCATGACCTAGACTACTCAGTTCTGTGGCATTGAGACTAGAGTGGAGGCTGGGGATATATAGCAAGGTGGTAGGAAACCTGCCTAGCATGTGACATGGGTGCCCTGGGCTGGACCAATGGCATCTCCTTCTCCTTACAAAACAAAAACCAAACAACCTGTTTTGTTTTGTTTTGCTTTTTTAGATGGTGTGAATATGTCTTTTCTCATGGAGTCTGTAGTTGGAGTGATTTGAAGGGTACAGCTGTTAAATTCCTCCCTCGTTCACATGCAGCCTAAGTGGCATTTGGGGAATCTTTTAAGAGCCAGTTCTAGAGAGGGAAAAATGAAGGGGAAGGAGGTGTGTTTAAAAAACAAAAATCTGTTGTTGTAAGTGTGTGGTTTTTTGGTTTTGTTTTGTTTTTGTGTTGCCTGAAGCTTATTCCTCACTATCTTGTCCCTTCATAATACCAAGCAAGAACATTATTGTACCACTTTTTTTTCTACCTCCTTAGCTGAGTGAATAGAGGTGGAGGGGACCTTCCATGCCCAGGAGACCCTGCACATTAGCCATTCTGCTTCACCAAGGTTCGGAGCTCATAGCCTCACATACAGAAGTGAGCTCTCAGCTCCCACAGCAGCCGGGCAGGCAGGAGCACAGCTCTTGGGCTGGTGAAGGGAGGACAGAGACAGCTGCACACTTGGGTCACTTACTATTTTTAGTACCCCACACAAAGCCAGGATCCTCACAGCAATGGCATCTGTGAAATATATCGGGTGTCAGTGTGTGTCACCCCAGAAGGGGCAGGCAGATCAGTTTATCTTTTTTGAACCGTCTCACTAAAGCTACCAAGAATCCGAGTCTTTACCAATTTCCAAAGTTTCTCCCACCCCCTTGTAAGAGAACAAATTTAATCAGAGCCCTGTGACTGAATCCCTTATTTACTTCCGGAATTCACTCAGATCAGGGTTCAAGATGTCTGCATCTGCTCCTTGCTCACCCTGCACTGCCTGCCACGCAGATGAGGCCCTCTGGAATGTTGAACATGGCGGCTGCGCCCAGTTGTCCGCCTGTCCACCTGGTTTCCACGACTACAAGGCCAACCCCCAGCCTTTCTTCCTCCAGAATAGCAGAGCCGTATGCCACATGCGGCAGTCCAGTCTTACTCCCTCCACTTTCTGCCTAGTTAATTTGTGCTGGAGCCGGCCCGATGGTGCACTTGATTTTCATCCCGGCAGTGCAGGTGGATCTGTGAGTTTGAGGCCAGCCTGGTCTATACACTGAGTTCCAGGCCAGCCAAGGCTTCTTAAAACAAAACCAGAAACCAAACAAAAACATTGTGTTGGAACAGAAGCTTGACGTCTTACTTAGCCTTCATAGGAGGACAGGCCAAGGTCCACCGAAGTGTTGTTGCCAAGGGGGTTGGTTACCAGCTCTCTCAATGTCAAAGGAAGGGTATCCTTGTTAAGAACTCTCACCCTTCCTGCGCCTCTGGGTGCGCGAAGAGCTTAAATTAAAGAATCGGACCCTTCCCCAGGTTGGCTGGGCTCCGCGGAGCCGCAGTGCTGCACGATGAAGCCTGTGGCTGGGACACGCTTGAAGCCAGCGCCAGGTCCCCCAGGTGCCACCGCCAGTCACTTGTCGCGGCAAAATTCCCAGTGTTCAGGCCAGGATTTTCCGAATGTAAGATGGCCTCGTGCTTCACAGAGAAGCCGCCCAGGGTGGTTTCTCTGCCGCCCCCTGGCGGGCAGCGCAGGGCCTGGTCGTGGGCACCGTGGCTGGCAGCGGCCGGTGCCCAGGCTAACTATGCATCTAGTGGATACGCAACTGGCTGGGATGCCACGGGGCACAACCTTGTATTCAGGCAGATAGCACCCGGGGGCAGGGCTTCTACCCAGCAAACCAGTTTGAGGACAATAACCAGGTACTGAGGACAGAGCCAGTTAGCTGAAGTCTCAGAGCAGCAGACAGAGCTAGAAAGCGTTTTAGGGACAGCACCCACCTTCTGGCGCCTTCTGGAAAGGGAGGAAGCCGATGATAGAAGCCAGAAGAACTGCAGGGGGAAACGTGGAAAGTTAGGAGAGGCAGTGCTCGAAAGGCACTGATATATAATCGGAGTTCGCTCTCTAAGGCGTTAGTTGGGAGATTTTAAGTTCGAGGCTATGACAACAAACCTCTTGGTAAACAGGGTGAGACCGCTTTGGCCAGGGTACTCAAGAGTACATACACAGAGCAAGGCATGGCCTTCAGCTCCCATCTCTTTATCCTGGGGTGGAGGACAACCTGAGCACAGCAGTCACCCTGCGGCAGCACCTCCAGAGGATGCCCTGGACACCAAACTCTGGCCTTGAGGGAGACAGGTCCACATGGAATTAGCACAGGGGTACCAGGGGGCTAGGACCTTCTCCACTAAAGCTTCACTGGGTGAGGATCCTCCCTTCCTCCACAGCCCCTATGTGATACAGCAGTGCTGTTCTGCAAGAGGGGCCCGGGGCTGCGGGGGAGAGCCACTCCAAACCGGAATGATCTGGTTTAAGGCGAGCTGATTCCCCCTCCTGCTCTCCCCCGCCCTCCCTTCTCCTCCTGCGACAGGCTGCTTTCTGCCGCAGTCCCCTGACCAAGGTAAACAGGAGGGAGGAAAGAAAGCTCTGTTTCCATGGCAACCTAGAGGGCGGTCGATATGGCTCTCTCGGAAGTGCTTGTATGACTTTAGGGGGAAAAGAGGCCTCACTGGAAAAGCAACAGGGAGGAAAGACCCTAGCCATGTTCGTGATGGTGGACATTCTGGAAGGTGATGTGGGCCTGGAACAGGGGAGGTGAGGAGCCTGGCACCCTCAAGTGAGGTGGCAGATGTACTTAACTCCAGGGGCTGGATTCATTCCAGAAAATCCACCATCAATCCGAGAAGTATCAAACAGGTGCCAGAGCTCTCAGGGCACACGCTTAGACCCTCACACCCTGCTATCCTATTCCAGAAAAGCTCCCGTGGCCGCTCTGCTAAGAGGCAGCCACCGGGATGAGACCCAGGGCCAAAGACGGGTTCTGTCTGAAAGAGCCCCTGGCCAGTTAGTTCCTTGATGGGTGAGCTAAGAGGATGCTCCAGCTTCCTTTCTTCTCCAGACTGGCCCAGCTCCTTCCTGTGAAGGAAAGAATAACTCCAGGATGGGATGATGGGTGTGGGTCACCACCTCCTAAAGGAGGACTGCCCTGTCACTCTCCAGAGGACAACTGAAGTCCTCACTGACCAAATACTTACCACACATCGAGACTTTTCTGAGGAGCACAGAGGGCTAGAAGCTTTTCAGGGTTTCTATCAGCTTCCTCAGAAACTCCTTCTGTGGAAGCTTGGGGGAGGTGAAGCAACTTGCCTTGTCTGTAGCTATCATCTGAGTAGCTGGGCTAGGGGAAAAGAGACAGAAGCTGCGGGCTGGTCCTCTTCCAACCCCAGAGAGGCAGCAGTAGAGGTAGGGACGATGTGGAATCTGTGAGGTGCCTTGGTTTCTTCAGGCCAAACGGTGACTCCTGGCCTTGAGGCTTCCAAGCTTTGGAAACCCCAGCCCCGCAGCCTTTTCACCTGAGCCAGTGGAAGCATGTGGTCTGCCTGGGGGATACCTCTGAGACCGGAACAAGGCAACAAATCAATGCGGTTTCCTTGTAAGATGCCCAGAGAGGCCACACCTCAGCTCTTTCCATGGCGTGGGGATTCCAAAGCTACCTGACCTTAGTGTCTCGCCATGATGTTCCCTTTAGTCCAGCCGTGGTGTTGCTCTTTGGATAATGAGGTGTGTGCCTCATTGGGGCCTTGTCACCAGTGACTCTCTCTACCTGCAATGCTCGTCCTCCTGCATTTATGTGGCTTTGTCCTCCATCTCCAGTTCTCCATTCAAATGTCGTCTCAGTGAGGAAGAGCCAATGTTAGTGTGCTGCCAGGGAGACTCCCAGGCCTTTGCCCTGACCCCACTACCGGCTCTGTCTGCTTCCCATCTCCCTTCACGTTCATAGAGTTTCCTGCCTGTTAGTTCCACCGTCGGGAGGACAGGAGTTGACTCTATTTTGTTCCTCCCATCTCCCTTAGAGCCTGGACAAAGTAGGTATTCAATAAAGTCTTTCAGATGGCTAGATAGTTGGGGGCCTAGGTTTAGGAGGTAGCATCCTCCACCTGTCCTGCAATCTATAGAGGCCTGTGGTGCAGAACTGCAGAGTGAGGTAACACACTTCCGGTGAGGCCCACAGAGGGATCCAGTGTGTCACTACTCAGTAGAAAAAAAGCAAAAGCTTTAGCAGAGGAAGGGGATGCTGCACTTGGATAGGCTTGGTCACTGCAGACAGGCTGTAGGAATCATCCTGGTTGATAACATCTAAAGTATGACTGGAGTGATTCCGGTCAGCCTGAGGCCCACTGGGTATAGCAGAGGAAGGCAACAGCCCAGGCGTACTTCCTGCCTCTCCTTATGCCTAGGGATCTGGGGGCTGTTGCAGGTTTATTAGCAATGGGCCTGCCCTCTGAGCTTAGAACTTGGGTTGTGTGCTGAGTGAGAGCCGGCCCTGTGCGCTGGGAGGAGATGCTGGGGGTGGGGGAAGGGGCAAGAGGCCTCCACCTGTAAGAACTGTAGTCTCTTCTCTCAGACAGGGAGCCTTGGCAGCTGTGACTGGAGCTCTGCCTGCCCCTCTGCTACCGACCTCCTTGGGTGTGTGTGACCACCGTGGCAAGTTGCAACAGTTTCTTCAGTCAACCCCCCCCCCCCCACACACACACACACTTGCAGTGTGAGTCACCTTCAATTTCCTGCCTGCCTGCCTCTTCCCTGATGGACCTGATAAATCCAGGACAGCTTTTATTGCTTTTGGCAAAACAGTGCCATTAAGATTTACGGAGCCAAAAGCTGGTACAATGTAATCTTCAAAGTAATTTACACAGCGAGTTTCAGAAGATGAAAAGTTAGCGTTTCCGAGGTAATTTCATAAAAAGGATTATCAGATTAATCACTGTGTCGATTTAATCGTGGTGTCTAAAATAATTAATTAGCTTGCTTGAAGTCAGCAATGCAAAGAGGACCTCAGGAGGAATACAAACGGCCATGTCAGACGGAAGCATGTTTGGGGCGACGGATCTGGAGAGGATTCCTTACCTCTGGAGAATCTGGTACGAGCTCGCTGGCTTAGAGAGAAGATAAGAAAATGAAGTGTGGCCTGGTGGCACGTACCTGTCCTCCTAGCACTTAGGAGGAGGGATCATGAGCTTAAAGACAGCTTGGACTTCACAGTGAGCTCAAGGCTAACCTGGGCTACACAGTCCTGTTTCAAATAAACAAGTAAACAAGTGAGAGCTGAGAGCAGATAGAGCTCCAAGTCCTGGGGACAGCCTTCGGCTATGACTGCTGCGTGCTTGTCGTCCTCTGCCGTGGGAAGGCTGATCTGCCATGTGCTGAATTGCCTGGCGACACCTGGAAAATGTGTCCAACCATGCCACGTCGGAGTGTTGACAGGTTGCCCGCGATCGTAGACCCAGGTGTGAATTGCAGCCCGCTGGTGAAATTACCTGCAAGTGTTGCAAGCTGGAATGGAGGCGGCACCAGCTGGGCGAGTCATAAATGTGGTCCGTATGGTGCCTGTACCAACACAGCTCTGACTCACCCGCATGCTTCAGAGCAACGCTGTGTGTGTGCGTTTAGTACTGTGAGCAGCCGGATAGTGTCTTCCTCACCTTCCCTGCTACTGCCGGGGGAGGTGGGGAGAGACTGTCCCAACCTACAGCACCTCTTGACCATGACACGCACAGGTGCCCTAGCTGGCCTCCAGAGCAGTCTTTGAGGGAGAATGCTCTCCCCTGGAGCCTTTTCTTCACACCTCAGAGATTGGCCTGCCCAGCCAGTGTAGCCCGAGCAGTGCTCCTTGGGAAAAGGACAACCAGAGAAAGGGCACTTGATGGTGCATCCGGCCAACAGCAGCACATTTATTTCCCTGACCTGGGAGGAGTCTGAGGGGGCAGGCAGCCAGGTGAGGGTAGTCAAGGGGCTCGAGCCACAGAGAGCCAGCCCTTCAGTGGGGAGGGTGAGTTCAGACAGTGGCTTCTTCCTCCACAGTCCTCGGAAGGAGGGGAGGAGGGAAGAGTAGAAGCCTTTTCCTCACAGCCCTTCTGAAAGCGGTGCTGAACCTCCCAGCTGAGTGCTCCCCGATGCCATTTCTTTGCCCCTCTTTTCTAAGGACATACCAAGTAAGGCAAGGGCTAGGCCATCCCATCCAGTGGGGGGCTGCCTGTGCCCCCAGCAGAGTGGCCCTCCCGGTCTGGTCTGGGTACTTGGGCTCTCTTTCCATGGTCCCTAGAGTTATGCATTTCTGTACTACCGAAGCTCTCCTTGACCGCTCCAGTGTTGGTGCCTGCTGGGGAATCGTCTCTTCATCTTCCCTTCGCAGGCCGATGTTCAGAGTCTTCCTCTGAGAGCAAGGCGGAGAGAGAGTGATTAGAACAAGACAAACAGGGGTTGGGGATTTAGCTCAGTGGTAGAGCGCTTGCCTAGGAAGCGCAAGGCCCTGGGTTCGGTCCCCAGCTCTGAAAAAAAAAAAAAGAACCAAAAAAAAAAAAAAAAAAAAAAAGAACAAGACAAACATTTTGTCTATGAGTGTACTTCCTGCTTGTGGACTTCCAGTGTCTCCTGGGGGAGTCTGCTGAGGGGCCCTTCTTGAAGAGGCCATGCTGGACTTTTGGACCTAGAATAGGGAAACAGAGGAGCTGGGCTATGGGTAGAGATAGGATGCAGGAAGCCCATTCTTCTGCTTCTGCTTCTTCTTTCCTCATCTTCCTCTTCCTCCTCCTCCTTCCTTGTTCTGCTTCCTGCTTCCTCCTTCCTCCTTCCCTTCTTTGTTTTTGACACAATCTCACCATTGCCCAAGGCAGCCCTGACTGCCTGGTCATCTTCTCAGCTTACCCAACGCTGGGATTGCAGACAAGAACCCCCATCCTGGGCATCCAGTGATATTTTAGATATACTTTGTTTTAGGGCTCAATTTTGATGCCCATGGGAAGTAATTTTTTAGTAACTTTGAATTACAAAGTGGGGTTGTAGCTCTCTCTTCCCTTGGCAGGCCGAGGTGGTGCCATGCATTTCCTGTCCACTCTGCCAAGGTTATGGTAAGAAACAGCTGGTGGCTTCCGGGTTACTGTAAAGTTACTGAATTCTTCAGAATTTGACTGAGTGAAGTCCGTGCATTTCGAGAGGCCGACTGGAATCACAGAGTGTGTCCCTTCCTTTTTATGGAATTGATATTGAACATATGGCCTTTTGCATGCTAGGCAAATACTGTAACCCTGAGCCACATCTCCAGTCCTGGTTTTTACTCATTAATTAGTTAATTGTGGTGGGGATAGACCCCAGAGCCAAGCACATGCTTCCAAGAGTGAAGTGAGGACGGGGTGATGAGGCTGTCTGCTTGTTGCTCTGAGATGGCTGTCCAAGTAAGTCCACCCATGACTTACTCTGATCCTCCCACCAAGCAGGGAGTGCGCTAAGTCCCTGGACAGAAGACTCTGGAGGACTTCGTGCTTTAGAAGCTTTAATTAACAGTTCAGCTTGAGGGTAAGGGGAGGTTAAAAGCCTATGAAGACACTTGGTATTGGGCAACTCTTTTGGGGGGGACTTCTCCCTGCGTCAGGGGGCTGCTGTTAGTCTAATTCTTATTAAAACCTGCAATGCCACACCCCTAAGTCACCCAGGGCCAGTTTTGGCTTTGAGGACGTGCAATCCCTTCCCAAATCCTGCTGCACAGGGACTCCAGATGAGGTGCAGCCCCAGGGCCTCCTCACAGAATGGCGCCTTCACTTCTGCAGGGTCTGAAGATGAAATAGCAGGAGGAGTTGGGCTGATACTGATCAGAGGTAACATGACCAGGTTCACTAGAGCCCTGTGAACACCTTGAAGATGTCTGGGTGGGGGTTCTGCCCACCACAGCCACCCAGAATAATGAAGGATTTATATGCACAACCACAAGGCTTTGACGGGAGAGGAGAATGGGGGCTAGGAGGAGGACTTGTTAGAGATCCCAGAGTGTTAGTGTGAGGAAGGTATTGACTTAAGGACATATCTGCTGCCGTGGACATGGCCCCACCCCTGCAAGTGTACCCCAGCAAACAGAAACGCCACCGTTAACTTGGGCTCTTGTGATGAAGTGCTGTCGGGGAGGTCCTCACACAAGAGGTGCTCCGTTAATAAATCAGAGTGGCTCAAACCTGTGTGTCCATGAAAAGTCTACAGCCGACTCTGCTGGAAGTGGAGCCGCCATGTGCCCTTGAGAATTACAACCAGAGCTCCCGACCTCACAGCGGCCACTTCAAGGTGAAACAGGAATTTCTCTTTGTATAAGGTACCAGCCACAGGAGCCACACCCTCCATATCAGATAGGACATAAGACACCCCTCATGCCTCAAGTACCACAACCCCCAAACCAACCACCACAAACCACATACAACACACAACACCCCTTACAAACTATATATACCACACACCCCACACTACCCCATAAACCACACATTTCATACTGCCTCTACAAGCCACACACACACACCCAAAGGCCTCCTCACCACAATATACCATACACAGCCATACACAGCCTCACACCACAGACGTAAATTCACTACACCCGCATACCCAAATGTATCAGGAGCCCATTTAACCTTGGCTTGGCCATGAATTGAATCTGGCAGGGACTTAGACTCTGCAACTCGAGACAGCCATGAGCACCATCCATTCAGTGAGTTATACAGCAGGCAAAGGGTCCCGATGGGGGCTCACTGCGTGTTCTTGTCGCCAGAGGTGAACTTTGTCACTCAGGTCATGGCTGTGCAGAAAAGCAAAGCCCCCGGCTGCGTGGTCACCAGCAGTGCTGTAAGTGGCCCTTGGAGCCCAGCGCTGAGATTTACTGATCTCATTTGCAGATGGAGAAAATGGCTACAGGGAAGGAGTGACGAGCCAGAGGTGAGGCAGCCAGGGCCCTGGGCAGCTTAAGTGTTCAATAAATCCACTGAGTGAATCACAGGCCAGACACACACACACACACACACACACACACACACACACACACACACCCCGTCTCCCCCCGTCTCCTGAGTATCTGGCTCCTTCACTCCCTACTCCAGCTGCTCTGGAATGAAGGTAGCAAACTTAATGATCGAGGAAGGGCACAGTGATCTCCGGCCCCCTTGTGTGGATCTCGTGTGGACCTGCTGTAGATGATGAGGCCAAAGTAGCACTGCATCCAAAGGGGAGCCCAGAGCCGGGGAGATGGCCCAGTCAGTAACACATGCAAGGACCTGAGTTTGAGTCCCAGGACCCATAAAAAGGAAGCAACAAAAACAACGGGGTCGGGGCAGGCGCTTGTTATCCCAGCACTGGGGAGGTAGAGACAAGCAGACCCCTGTTCACTGGCCCACCAGTCCAGCCTACTTGAGTTTCAGGCCAGTGAGAGACGTCTTCCTCTCACAACTACCAGCTTCTATGCCGCCACCTTGTGCTACTCCATTCCCTCTGTTGGGAGCTCAGTGGAATGCCTACCCAAGCTCCTTGTGAGCGAGGAAGACAGGAGAGCCAGCTCTGAAAAACATGGTGAAGGGGTCGCAGTGAGTCTCCTGTGCCCTTTCACCCCAACTCCTGGCAGACCGATGGTTGCTCTACGGCCAAGATGATTAGGTTTCTTCTGCCTATAACTTCCCATGCTGTGAAAAACTGGCCACCAGAGTTGGGGGCAGCTGTGTTAGTGTGGTCTGCCCACAGATGCCTCTGGGACACCCTGGCCAGGGCAGCTGAGTCTGGATGCCTCAGGGTCAGGATGTACCTTTTCCACTTCAGGGTGAGGGGATGCCGGGTGTCTGTCTGGGCTTTGTCCTTCTCAGGAGACCCCCAGTGAAGGTAATCCTGTGAGAGAGGCAGTCCTGCCAACTGCCTTCCTCAGAGCTTTAGGTCTCGTTGTGGTGTGGGGTGAAAAGGGGCAGGAGGGTGGAGGGCACTGGGGAGAAGTGTAGCTCTCTAAGTTGGGGAGAAGCCACAGGCTGTACCCAGAGACAGAGACAGAGGCAGCTCTGGCCCCAAGCCAGGAGCAGGTGGTCATTAGAAGCCAGGCTCCTAGCCCATCCTCGAGAGGCCCTGCAGGAGCTCTGGCCCCTTTCTCTCTGCCAGCTGTGCAACCTGGCATGGAGCAGTACCCAGGAGAGCCTGCTGCGTATGCAGCTGCCCAGGGGACTGGCTTCGTGACTCACTCTCCCACTTGCTAATCATTCCCCTGTCCTCTGCCTGGCTTCTCGTACAGCCTGCCTGCCCCTGGAGAAAAGCACGCCCATCTGACACCTTACTCGCCTGTCCTAGCATCCCTGGCATATTCATCATCTGCCCTTGCGGCTGCATCTGCTCCGTGCAATCTCCATGCCCAGCCTGTCACCTGATGCTCCTGTCTTTCCCAGGGTGTAGTCTGCACTGTTCCACCCACTTCCTTCGGGGTGCACGTCTTGCTCCCAGCATGCGGGCTGTGCCAAATCAGGAAGCCTTCAAGTAGCCTCTCCAACCACCTCAGCATACAGGACAGGATGGGAGTAAAATTCAGAGTGTAGTAGTCAGCATCTATTTTCTCAGGGCACGGGGATTCTTTCCCATGAGTCCTGTCAAGGGCGAGAAGGATGGGCAGCCCTTTGTCTCTGACTAGAAGCTACAACAGTCTAAACCCAAGTTGGCAATGGGAGGCCCCAGGAGTATCAGATACGGCCTGTGCTGGACCACGGAGGCAGCCAGGTGAGAGGGAAGGGAGGAAGAAAGCCCCTTGCGCTAACTTCTGGCAGATAGGCCTGATGCCAGTTCCCAGCAAGGGCATCCACACCTTTCTGGGCTTCCGCAGACCCAGACATTTATCTCCAACCACTTCTAGGTTTTCTTGGCCATGACAAGAAGGGGAAAATTCTCACCTAAAAGCTGAAGCTGTGAGAAAAGCCAACGTTATTGTGTGTGTTCTTTCATAAGTATAACAAAGCCCGTCTTAGTGGGAACAGATTTTGGCTTTACAAGCCGTGACTTGGACAGGTGTAGGGGACCCTGCCCTTAGGAGGGGCTGAGAATGGTTTAATCCTCCAGTGTGGCTGTCTTGAAATTCTACAAGGAGCCCCGCTTTTTAAATTTTGTTCCAAGTTCTGTAAATTACATAGTCGATGTGCCCCAGAATACTTAGAATGTTGGCCAGTGAGAAAG
This sequence comes from Rattus norvegicus, assembly GCF_021556685.1. Taxonomy (NCBI): domain Eukaryota; kingdom Metazoa; phylum Chordata; class Mammalia; order Rodentia; family Muridae; genus Rattus; species Rattus norvegicus. The sequence goes on from NC_141537.1 coordinate 59,900,588, forward strand.
ACTAAGAACTTATCAGCCATGGTTTTACTTAAAAAAAAAAAAAAAAAAGTCCACCTGTGGATGGCAGAGTCATTAGACATTTCCTTGCTCCAGTACCTGAGGAAAGCAGAGAGTGAACTTATTAGCAAAGTGCTCGGTGAGGGTGGCATCGTTCAGGTGGCCTGACAAACCCTACCTCCACAGCAGTCACCATCCTGGAAACCGGGCTTTATCAAAGCTCTGTGGGCACATTCAGACTTACCCCTTAGTAGCGGCCCATGTCACCTGATGTCTGTATTTCCACAGTGTTAGGGCTATGGAAACATTTCCCAGACTTCCTTGCAGCTGGATGTACCCATGTGATGAAGTACAGGTTAACAGGATGTGTGTGGGAGTAACCACCACTGCCTGGACTTAAGAAACAGCTGACGTGTTCCTCTGCTTTGGGGTTGTCGTTTATTCTTGTCACTTGTGTTACTTTTAACATTGAATGTGTATGGGTTTTAGTCTGCATGTGTGTCTGTGTGTGTGCAGTGCCCATGAAAGCAGTATGGGCATTGGATTTCCTGGAACTGGAGCTACAGGAAGTTGTGAGATGGCACATGGGTGCTGGGAACTAAACTCAGGCCCTCTGCAAGGACGAGCGCTTTTAACACCGTACTCTCTCTCCATCCCTTGGGTTGTAGTTTTGATTTCTACTATAGCAGAAAAGATTTTCTTTTTGAAGATTTATTTATTATGTATACAGTGTTCTGTCTGTATGTGCTCATGCACCCAGAAGAGGGCACCAGATCTGATTACAGATGGTTGTGAGCCACCACATGGTTGCTGGGATTTGAACTCAGGACCTCTGGAAAAGCAGCCAGTGCTCTTAACCTCTGAGCCATTTCTCCAGCTCCTAGCAGAAAAGTTGTAAATCCTTGGACTAAAGAGTCAGAAAAAAAATTTTATTCACTGTAGTGACATTCTTAGGAATTCTGGAATTTTGGACTCTCTAAAAAACACAGAAATATAAGAAAGTGTTTTCATTTTAATCCCAAGTGTGGGGACATGGGGCTGATTCAGACTGTCCACAGCAGCTGACTGTGATTTGCCTCATGCTCTAGCAGAGGCGTGGTTTCGCCAGCTGCGGAGAGTTTCTGCGATTGTGTAACATTTGGAATTCTGGGGACATTCTGGAGGGTATATAAATGTGAGGTCATGAAAGGCAGGGTTGGGGGCTGTTGGTTGGTCAGGGGGTTCGTTGTGGTTTGTTAGTAGTTATGCTCTAAGAAGAAATAAAAGGAAAGAAATTAGATTCAGGGGGTGCTCTCTATCTAGTGATAGGGAGAGAAATCGGAGGTGGGGTAGGGGGATAAAGGGTAGGAAAAGAACTCATGAAGTAGCAAAGAGACAAGATACAGTTCACCTTACTGTTCCATAGTAGAAACTTACAGAAGGGATTACCAGCACATAGCCGCTGTTTAATGTCCTGTTCCTTCAACAGGAGGGAAGGCCAGTGTACCATTTCTACAAGGGAAGACCACGAGGAAGCAGTTGAGTCCACTCATGTATGTACAGTAACCAGCTGAGCTGAGGGTGACAATGGCTGCTATTGCTGGATGCCAAGAAATGCTATTAGGTACATTTTGTTGCTGTGACTAAAGAAGGGACAACAGAAGAGAGGTTAACTGGCTCACAGTTTGGTATGATATGATCTATTACTGGAAGAAGGAATGGCTCACACCTCAGCAGACCAGGAAACAGGAAGCATGCTAGAGCTGTAAACCTCAGGGCCTATACTGGGTCCTATTTCCACAAATTTTCTATAGCCTTCCAAAATGGTGCCATCATCTGGAGATCAACTGGCTATACACAGAGTGCTGCATTTTACGTCCACATGCTAACAGGTATGGAGAAGTGACAGATCTTGGCCAGATCTTACTGAAGACAGAAAAGTATACAACTGACTGTCACTCTAGCTCCAGTGACTCTGATGCCCCCTTCTGGCTCCTGTGGGCACCTGCACTCACATGTGCACATACAGAAATGTGCACGTGTACATTATTTTTGTCTTTATTTTTTTTGTTTGTTTGTTTGTTTTTGTTTTTGTTTTTCGGAGCTGGGGACCGAACCCAGGGCCTTGTGCTTGCTAGGCAAGCGCTCTACCACTGAGCTAAATCCCTATTTTTGTCTTTATATTCCATCAAATATTATAGAAAAATTTGTTTCAACAAAAAGGCGATCATTTTAGCAACTCTGCCACTAATGAGCTTTTGTGAATAAAATTAAGAATGACTAGGGCTGGAGAGATGGCTCAGCGGTTAAGAGCACTGACTGCTCTTCCAGAGGTCCTGAGTTCAATTCCCAGCAACCACATGGTGGCTCACACCATCTGTAATGGGATCTGATGCCCTCTTCTGGTGTGTCTGAAGACAGCTACAGTGTACTCGTATAAATAAAAAAAAAAAAAAAAAAAAAGAATGACTACTACCTGTCTTTAAATTCTTTTCTTTTTATAAAAACAGAATCATTAAACAACTATATAATAGTTTCCAAAAATATTAAGAAATTCTAAAGCTAGGTGGTGGTGGCGCAAGCTTTTGATCCCAGCACTCAAGCAGAGGTAGGTGGATTTCTGTAAGTTTGAGGCCAGCCTGGTCTACATAGAGAGTTCCAGGACAGTCAAGGATATACAAAGAAACCCTGTCAGGGAAAAACAAAAACCATTTTAAGAAGTAGTATACTGGGCTGAAGAGATGCTTAAGTTGTTAAGAGGTTAAGACTGTTCTTTCAGACGTCCTGAGTTCAATTCCCAGCAACCACATGGTGGCTCACAACCATCTATTTTAAGATCTGATGCCCTCTTCTGGCGTGTAAGCATACATGCAGGCAGAATAATGTACACATAATAAATAAATAAATAAATCTAAAAAAAACTGTAAAAATATTTTTTAAAAAAGTAATATACCTTTTGAAAAGCATTTAAAAAACAAACACCAAAAATCCTTCGTGTTCCAACTTAGACAAGTGAGTTTAAACTCATGTATTTTCTTCTATCACTTGCATAGTTTCACACAGTTATAGGTGGTTCTGTCCCCCATTTCATCAGCCTCCAGACTTTTTCAAAGCTGTATGCTCACTAACAAGATGCCATTCCACATGTATTAGCATCTCACCTCAGCATCTCTGGGGGGAATCTGAGGTGACTGACTGTCTTACTGACCTAACACTGGACACTAGGATGGGGTTTTGTTAAGCTACACTGTGTGAAGGAAATAAAGTATCTTCAGTCTTCTTTACACTTAACAGGTACCTACCACAAACTGCTTCAATACAGACAGATGTGTAATGAATAAATGTCTACCACAGCTGTAACTGGAGGCACAGGCCTAAAATCCCAGCTACTAGAGAGGGGGAGGCAGGTAAATTTGAGTTCAGAGCCAGGTTTTGTTAGGTGCTTAAATTTTAAAAGGGTGTGGTGGGGCATAGGCACTGTAGCTTAGTGGTAGGCTCTTGTCTAGCATGTGCAAGCCTGAGTTGGGTTCCCACTACTGCAAAAATAATTCAAAAGTAAATAACAAAATAAACCCACACAAGGAATACTTTTAGATGTAGCTATTTTTTTTTCTGTTGATTATATTCTTAGAATAAATTTCCTCGCTATCAATGAATCATTTTTGGCACTGCATATTATAGCAGATTGTATTTTCCAAAGATGGTCACGCAGCTGTCCGTGTGCCTGTGTTTGGTGAGTAAAATCTATCTTCTGGGTTATCTACGTGTAAAGTGTGACATTCCTCAACTGAATGGTAGAGGGCTGTGCTCCTTCCCTCGAAGCTCTTTGTAGCAGAAATGCTGGAGCTTCCAAGGCCTTTCTCCCTTGCCCTCTCCTTCTCTCAGGGCAGCAGTCAGGTCTTTGAATTTGAGCCACCGTGCTCTGAGGAAGACCAGCTGGCTTATGGAGGTTGCGTGTGGGTACCCGGCTAATGTCCTTCCTGTTACTGCCCTCCTGACAGCTGGCACCACCTACTAGTCCCCGAGTGCACAGCACTCATGATGCTTATCTTCAAGGCCCAGATACTGTGGAGCAGAAAGGAGCTGCCCGTACTTAGCCTGCATCCCTGATGCTGGGAGAAGTGCCAAAGTGTTTGTTGTGATTTCCCACACACCTACAATGACTGCAGTCCTGCAGTCCACGTGCAGGTTTACCTGCATATTGGCTGCACAGCCACCAGCGGGAAAGGAAGGAGTATGCAGATCCCTCGGCCGCGTACCTCCCAGGGACATCTATGCTCGGTCTCACTTTACATCTGTGGTTCGCTCCTCCAGGGGGAATTGTTTTATTGCTGCTCACAGTTCTTAGCAGAGTCTAGAGCCTGCGCTGGTGTATGTGTTTGTGTGTGCACATGTGTTTGTACATCTGTTGAAAAAAATGTAGCCAGAGTGTGCATTTGTAAGACTATGAGCAGGTCAGGCAGAGGCTGGTGAGTCTCTGAGTTTGAGACTTAGCCTATCCTGGTCTACAGAGCGAGTTCTAGGACAGCCAGAGCTATACAGAGAAGCTTTGTGTCAAAAAACCAAAAGAGAAAAAAAGAAAATAAAAAAAAAAAAAAAAAAAAAGACCAGGTCACATTGGGCTTAGTTTCTTTATCAAAGAAGGTGTTGCAGAAAGCTGTCCTCCAGTGTCCAGCGTCCACATGTGCACCACGGCCTTCCTAGGTCAGATTCTCTAGTCCAGTCAGGCGTGCTTAGGGAAGACTCAGTCAGAACACACGGCCACAGCACAGTGGGGTCAGAGAGCATTCCTCACGCTCACTGCTTCTCCCCGAGTCTGCTGCGGGCTGAGATGACGAGGCTATGGACAGCTCCAGCTCCAGATGGCTTGTCCTTCACAGCCATCTGTGCACCTCTTACGACTGGATCCACTTCCATAGCATCCACCGAAGGGGGTGGGAGTGGGGACAGGAATGCAGAGCGGAGCCCTCCAGACTTTTCCTTCCTCAGATCTGGACTCGGCCGACTGCCTTGCTTTTCTCTGCTACCCAACCTGCTGTGGAGCCCTCTGTGGTCTTCAGCACAGAAGATGTATTCACTGCAAATCCCAGCACAGGAAACTCAGTGAGCTCTGTTTATACAGTCCAGTTATTAGCTCAGCAAACATTTACCGAGTACCTCACACATTTGCTTTCAGACTTCAAGGAACTCACAGTCCATGGGAGTCTTGTTCGCCTCCAGTTGTTCAGGCAGCACCCACCAGGAGGGTCATGAAATAGACACCTGCAGACCCCTACACTGACAGTTTTAAAAATTACATCGACCCATGTGTATGTGTGTGGGTACACATGCCACAGGGCACATGTGGAAGCCAGAGGACAACTTGCATGAGTCAGGTCTTCCCTTTCACCATGGTGAACTCTGTCAGGCTTGGTGGCAAGCACCTTTGCCCACTGAGCATCTCACCACCCATCACCAACTTTACAAAGTACTGGCAGTGAAGTACAGATGTGGTGAAATTGAGATACAGCAAGCATTTCAAGTGAATGAGAGTTGTCCTGGCTACACAGAAGCATGTGGTGTTAGTGTCCATTAAAGGGCCATATTTGGATGTGGCTTTTCCTTCAAGCTTGATCCAAGCCACTTAGTGTAGACAGATCTAACCACTATTTTAAGGTCTTCCACTCCAGGGATTTCTAAAATGGCATCCAAAAAAAAAAAAATGTTTTTTCATTAAAGAATTCATGCAGAACACATTGACCTGAACATAGACCATGGTGTTGAACTGATTTAAAAGATGGTCAGAGCTCATGAGGGAAGCCATGCAAACCCTCAAGCCACCAGGCGTGGCACCCATGGCTTTAATGCAAGACTTCTGCAAGTCTCCCTAGTTAGCAAGGCCTGTCCAGCCACAGGGTGGTCTGGATGATACTCCTCTTCCAAGGCACACAGGGGCCTTTCTTTGCAGCTGGAGTGCAGTAAATTAGTGCCTATATTCTGGGCCAAAGCCATCAGAGCTGCTCTTGTTGTCTGAGGAAGAATCGTGCCTGGTTGCTGCCCCCACTGGAGTAGACTGCCCACTTCTAACTTTACCCTGTGGGATGCAGCTTATGAAAGCAGTCTGGCTGTTATTTTTTCCTTCTGGTTTAGAAGTACAACAGGGAAGGAGAGGGGACAGCCAGGGCTAGGTGTGGAAGGGGTGCAGAGGGCAGATTTGGCTGCGCTGTGCAGTTGAGGTGTGAACTATCAAGGTCATCGAGGATGTGCATCCCAGTGATTCCAAAACAAGAAAGCTATTTCCCAAGGCCTCCACCCTTTCTTTACTAAACACACTGTTGGCATCTTCCTGTCACCTGTCACCGTCCACGTGAAGCCAGGTAAATGATGTACACCTGTTTATGATCCTAGCACTACAGAGGCAGAGGTAGGAAGATTTCAGTTCAGTTAGCATGGTTCAGAGAACAAAACAAAAACCCAATAACAAAACACACACACACACAAACCCCAAAACCCAAAACCACTACTTTGTCCCTACAGATTAGTCCATTCTGCCAAGTGGCTCTGAGGCCAGACCGATTTTAGAATGTTCACTTTGTTTTCAAGGCAGGACTTATTGAGACTGGGTCTTTCAATGTAGCCCTGGTTGTCTTGGAACTCACTATGTAGAACAGGCTGGCCTCAAACCACTGCCCTAGCTCTGGGATTAAAGGCATGCGGCACTACACAGGTTTAACTTCTGTCTTTAAACATCCTCCATAGAATGCATGCGGTTATTTTCATGTGGGCTGCTAGGAATCTTTGGGATCAATGCTGTCTGTCCTTGGTGGTGCACTTGTGTGGGCCACACCCATCTTGCTTGGTCCTCTCCTTCCTCACTCCATGGAATCCATCTCGAGCCCTCAGTCATTCAGGGTGGAAAGAAATGGAGTTACTGGTATGTACTGAGCTCAGGCCTGATATGGAACCACCCTAGACTTGGTGGGAAGCTACTCAGTGACCCACGGCAGTGTTACTGGGCCCTGGTTGTGTCTTCCCATCCTAGGTAGTCAGACAAGACATCCTTCTGGAGTCCTCCTTCAAAAGAGCCTGCCAATGCTCAAAGACTGACATATTCCTGAGAAGGCCAGCCAGCCTCTGCTAGGTTTCCACTCTGTCTTATCTGGGACAAAGTGCTGCTCTGGCTGCACTCCAGGGTGCTGAGGAAGGCCTGCAGAGCACATGGAACTGGTCCTGGGGTATTGCTAAACAACTTAACTTTCTCAACGGGACTGTGTGGCAGGTGGAGTTCTGAAACACTTCTGCACTAAGAAAGCCAGTGTGCCTGACTGCCCACCTTTCCCTGAGGTACCCTATCCATAAATGGGTATCCCTGAATAGCAGTATCCTCAGCTCACGCTGGTCACCTGCAGTCCTTGTGTGAACATGAGTTACTCGTCCATTTCCAAGTCTGTTGGTAGGAAGGCTGATGCCAAAGGACACGAGTCTCATTTTCTGCAGAAAAATGCTGGCTAGCTGGCATGGTTGGGACCAGGCAGCAAGTTTAATCAGAGTGAGTCTCACAGAGGGAGGACCATGTAACTGGAGCGTTCCCAGAGACTGCAGAGGATGAGCAAAGACAGCAAGCAGAGGATGTCACAGCAGGGAGCAGGCTACACTGGCTAGAACCAAAGATTTGGGTGCAGAAGGCCCAGCTGGGGCCAGATTGTGGAGGGCTTTAAATGTCAGGCTTAGGAATTTATCAAGGGAATGAAACAATCAAACAGGTGTTTCAGGAAGATAAATTTGAAGAGACTGTACAGGCTGAATTGGGAAATCTGGAAGCATGGCAACAGTTAGAAGGCTATGAGATTAATTAGGCCGCTACAGTGGTCCTGTGTGAGTTGATAAGCGTGCAAATGGGAGGAGTGGTGGCAGAAATGGAAGGACAGCTGCGAGGGGCATTGTTAAAAAAGAACTGATGAGGTCTGCTGCCTGATTGGACTGGGGACACGGGGAGCTCAAAGAATCAAGGTTGACACGGCAGTGGTGAGCATGAGCAACTGGCAGTGTAAGGGAAGAGGCCCAGAAAGGGATGTTCAGGAGACGTGAATGGAGTTCCAGATGCAGAGTCTACAGACAGACACCCAACTGCAGATGTCTGATGGGTTCCTGGGTAATAAGGGACGGAGCTCAGGAGAGATGCAGTGCACACTGACTAGACTGTGGGTCAGGCTGAGGTATGCTGAGTGAGTCTGTGGGATCAATGTCTCACCAAGAGACTCTGCAGTGGAGGAAGGGACTAAGGCAGTCCGCTGGAGAGGTCACACGGAAGGTTCCTATTGCAAAGCCAAGCTGAGAAAGGACCACTCTGCACACATTTCTTTGCCATCCAAATATCAGCTTGAAGAATATATTAGTTTGAGAAGACCAAGTAACATAGCATTTCTCCCTCAGTGTGAACTAGATTAGAAACCCCTTCACTACGCTTTAAGACAAATCTGGTTTAAGTAAAGGCTGGTATTGATAAAAACAAAAAGATAAATGTCACAGTGAACGTAATCTAGATTCGTGGAGTCAAGCAAAGAAAAGGAACATGTGACACATGTCCTAGGAGGATCTGTGGTATCAGTAGACACTGATTCGCTTTAATACAACAGACTGCTGAATTGGAGGCTGGGGCTGTAGCTCAGTGGGACACTGTAAGCTGCACCCTGGATTCAACTCCTAATAATGAAAACAAACAAACAAACAACAAAACATGATGCTGTATTTGCAGAACATTTTTGTAGAATCTAGATGATTTCACCAATGTAGAATTGTAATTTTCACCTATATTTACTACTATATTGTATTCTTTCATAGTTACAAATAAAAGACAAGGTTGGTGGTGTCTTATGTGCTGTTAAGATTCTCTGGTGCTTTTAGTATTCTATGCAGTTGTATACTTAAATAGCACAGAAACTGATACCATGGTACCTTGAATATCTCTCAAAATCACAGGCTTAAATTATTACGTGTTCTTATGTTTAGCATGTTTAAGTGATATTTTCTAACGATAACAAGATTGATTAAATGATAGTTCCTTCCTTTTGGACATTAGCTTTTAAACTTAAGGTCAACCTTTTTTTTTTTTTTTTTTTTTTTTTTTTTGGTTCTTTTTTCTGGAGCTGGGGACCGAACCCAGGGCCTTGCGCTTCCTAGGCAAGCGCTCTACCACTGAGCTAAATCCCCAGCCCCCCTTCTGACCTTTTGAGGAAAAAAAAAATTCAAACCATACGAAATGGGAGGCACGCTCCATGTGTTCACATACAGGTGATGGAAGTAGAGCTGACTTCCAGCCTGGCCTCAGGGTGAGCACCTTTAGTGCCAGCACACAGGAAGCAGAGGCAGGCAGGTCTCTGTGAGTTTGAGGCTAGCTTGGTCTACAGAGTGAGTTCTAGGATAGCCAGGGCCACACAGAGAAACCATGTCTTGAAAACAACCCCCACCAAAAAATGTGACTAGGGGCTGGGGATTTAGCTCAGTGGCAGAGCGCTTGCCTAGGAAGCGCAAGGCCCTGGGTTCGGTCCCCAGCTCCGAAAAAAAAAGAACCAAAAAAAAAAAAAAATGTGACTAATAATTACTTCTTATACATATGGGAAGAAAAGATGGAGAGTTGATACTCTGTTCCACCTATAAACTAGAAATGGGAGGGCTATCATTGGAATCTTAAAGAAGGGAGCATTAAAATGCCTGCTGGTGATATACAGGTGCCAACACGGGCAATTGTGTGGGGACACACACACACACACACACGCACACACACGCACACACGCGCACATACGCGCACACTCGCGCACACACACACATACACACAGAGCTAATAAAAGCAGTGAACAATTTTCTTGACATCCTTAGACATTTAACTAAAACCCAAAAGTTTAATTTTATCAGCTAATTTTAATGCAAGCATTGACCTTTCAAGATCCCAATATTATCAAATCTCTTTTAATATTAAAAAAAACCAATAGGGGGCTGGGGAGATGGCTCAGCAGGATTAATTACTACATCACTTAGAAATTAATTTCATTTCAGCTTTAGGCTGACTTGTAGAACACTGGGGAAATAAAGATACAACAAAGAGAGCTAGCAAGGTTCACCTGAGTACTTACACTACTCCAACAGTGAGAGCCAGTCTCGATGGTAAAGAACAACGTGCAGATTCTCACTGCGGTTAAAATGGAGAGGCGTCCTTGCCCTCACCAAGTGAAGGGAACCGCACTAGTTCACAGCCCAGGACTGCAGTTTTGGAGTCACCCCACATAATAAATGTTCCATGGAATAGAAGACGCAGGCTTTGTCATGTTCATGACAAGCTTCCCTCAGTTTGTTTCCTGTGAAATCTAACAAGTCTGCAGCAAAACATGCATCTTATTTCGGAAGAGGTGCTTACGCGGACATACTTAGCTTCAACTCCTTCCAGGCCAATTACAATCAAAGTCCAAATGTTTGGAATTAAACGATGGACTACTCTCCAAAAATCCATAAAATATTCACACCAGACAGCCCAAGATTAACTCTCCTACAAAGGAAGGAAAACAGTTTTAGTAGACTTGTTTGCCTAAGTATCTAAGGTCTGATTCTAGTAAAGTTAACAACAGGAGGGACATGTGTTTAACTGTGACAGCTGAGGTGACAGCAACCAGCCTGTCCTACAGCTCCGCAGGTGACTTTAAGTAATGGCGAATACTTCAGTAACTATGCTTGCAACTTATGTTCAGAATAAATTGGTTTATGGGGTGAAAAATTAACTTTTCAGTTAATGACTTAAAGAGCCATATCAAGTAGAGAGAGCTAACAAATTATTTTAGTAATATTACACAGTACCAATTAATTTTGTTAATTAATTTCAGGACATGTTTTCTTTGTGTGACCCTGGCTGTTCTGGGACTTTTCTGTAGACCAGGCTGGACTCTAAGTCACAGGATCCATCTACCCCTGCCTCCTAAGTGCTGGGATTAAAACACATGTGTCACACTGCCCAGCACAATTAATTTTTAAAGTAGAGGATACATTGAATAATCTACTGACTATCAGGGATTTCTGGATAAGTGTCTTAATCACTTTTCTATTGCTGTTGTAAGATACCGTTACTAATGTTGGGTGTGGTAGCACGGGCCTTTACCCAGCACTCAGGAGGCAGAGGCAGGTGACTCTCTGTTTGAGGTCAGCCTGGTCTACGGAGTTCCAGGACAGTCAGAGCCACACTGAGAAATCCTGTCTCAAAATCATCATCGTCATCATCACTGTCATCATCATCATCATCATCATTGTCACCATCCATGACTAGGCATTTCAAAGGTTTAAGAGTCCATAAGCATGGCAGCAAGCAGTCAGCCTCAAAACCAGCCCTCAGCAACACACTGCCTCCAACAAGGTCACATCTCCTTATCCTTCCCAAACACTTCCACCAATTGGCAACAAGTATTCAAACATATGAGTCTACGGGGGCCATTCTGTAAGTTTGTACATTAGTCATACATCTTAAACTATGCTATACTGTATGTGACCAAAGGACACACCACCCATGTCATACACTGCAAGCCTAAGTTGAAGTGTCTGAGGGCTGTTGGCTGGGACTCTGAGGTGTAGTGGTCTTTGGGGAATATTAACTATTCACGCCAGTCATTAACTTTGAGCCCCAGGCTTTATGTAAGGCACCCAAACTCTATGTTATAAGATGGTAGATTTGTTTGTTTAAGACAGGGTGCTAACTGTGTAGCCTGTTGGACTGGAATTCACTATATATGTGTACAGCTTCTTTTTTTTTTTTTTTTAAAGATTTATTTTATTTATTATATATATAAGTATACTGTAGCTGTCTTCAGATACACCAGAAGGGGGCATCAAATCTCTTTACAGATGGTTGTGAGCCACCATGTGGTTGCTGGGAATTGAGCAGTCGGGTGCTCTTAACCGCTGAGCCATCTCTCCACCCCTGTGTACAGCTTCTTAAATTCACCTTCTGAATGCTGGTATGCTGCTGAATGCCACTACACCTGGCACTAACTATCTGCTTTAAAAGCATTTTAAAAAGATTTTATTTGTGTGTGTGTGTGTGTGTGTGTGTGTGTGTGTGTGTGTGTGTGTATGCCACATCTGCTGGGCCTGTGGAGACCAGAAGAGGGTGATGGACTGGAGTTGCCTGGTGTAGATGCTGAGAAATGAACTTGGATCTTCCGGAAAAACAGGAAGTGCTTTTCATTTCTAAGGCAGCTGAAAAATATTAGTATTTTAAAGTATTTTTTCCTTCTTTGGTTAAAAGAACTACAAGGGAGGATGAGGAGATGGTGCATGCACACCCCAATGTAAATTACAGATTTGGAAGTGGGGCACGGTAGCGCTCGCCTAGCAACTCCTGAAGCAGGAAGACTGGGAATTCAAGGCCAGTGTGTGATATATATGATACATGGACTAAAACACCAAACAAAAAAAATTCTCCTAAGCCATGGAGAAGCACACACTGGGGACCTGGGGATATAGTTGAGGAGACCACTCAGTGTGAGTGAAGCTGGCTCACTGCTCAGCACTGGCAACACTGGCTAAATTAAATCACTCACTCCTCACTCACTCACTGCCTCCCTCCCTCACACCTCCCTCACTCACTCATTCACTCACTCACTCCTCATTCACTCACTCACTCCTCACTCAGTTACTCCTCACTCACCCCTCACTCACTCACTCCTCATTAACTCACTCCTCATTCACTCACTCCTCATTCACTCAGTTACTCCTCACTCACCCCTCACTCACTCACTCACTCACTCACTCCTCACTCACCCCTCACTCACTCACTCCTCACTCACCCCTCACTCACTCACTCCTTACTCACTCACTCACTCACTCCTCACTCACTCACTCCTCACTCACCCCTCACTCACTCCTCACTCACTCACTCACTCCTCACTCACCCCTCACTCACTCACTCCTCATTAACTCACACCTCACTCACTCACTCCTCACTCACTCACTCCTCATTCACTCACTCAGTCACTCACTCACTCCTCATTCACTCACTCCTCATTCACTCCTCACTCACTCACTCACTCACTCCTCACTCACTCACTCCTCACTCACTCACTTATTTATTTATTGACAAACTAAGTTCTTACAAGCTAAAATCTTGCAGGTATTCAAAGAATTTTCGAGCCCTGTGGCAGTGGCAAACACCTTTTTAATTCTAATAGGTAGAGGCAGACTGATTTCTTGAGTTCAAGGACAGCCAGCGTTACAATAGGAAAAACCCTGTTTTGGAAAACCAAGTTAAACCAAAACAACAACAACAACAACAACAACAACAACAACAACAACAACAACAAAAGAACCCCACAAAAAAACCAAAACCTCAGCCTTTTAGAAACAGCAAATTTAAATTTCCTCTGTATTGTGCCTGGATGTACACGTGTGTACTGTGTACATACCTAGTGCCTGTGGAAGTCAGAGTAGGTGCCAGTCCCTTGGAACTGGAGTTAGACAACTGTGAACCACCACGGGGATACTGGTAATTGAACAAGGGACCTCTGCAAAGGCATCCTGGGCTCTTAAAACTGAGCCATTTCCAGTTCCCACAGTGATTTTGTATACGGACAATATACTTACTGTAAATTTCACAGTCCATTCTATATATGTATATATGCAATTATAATGAAACTTTACTAGAAATTTTACAAAAGAATATATTCTTATGAACACTGGCAAATGCCTAAGACATACCATAAATTAAAAAGTCAGCCCAAAGAGCAGTAAGTTTGGGTTCAATTCATTTTAAAACAACATTAAAGATACAAACTCATTCCTCAAAGCAGTCTGATATGAAAACCTGACACTGGCAGGCACCTTGCTGGAGGTGAATGGAGAGGCTGAGTAGAAAGGTATCTTCATTTCCTAGTGTGCACTGTTATGCCATTTAAATATTTCTATATTGAGCATGCATTATTGTTGCAATTGAAAAATAACGAAAAACCTTCTTAGTTTAGATACTTTACAAAATGATCTTCCCATTTATTCTTTCTTATATTAAAAAATGTGAGGCTGGGCATGGAGGCAAACACTTTTAATCTCAGCACCTGCGAGGCAAGGGCAGGCAGGTATCTATGAATTCAAAGCCAGCCTGGTCTACAGAGGACAGCCAAGGCTACAGAGAGAAACTGTCTTGAAAAAAACCAAAAGACTGGGACTGGAAAGATGGCTCAGCGGTTAAGAGCACTGGCTGCTCTTCCAGAGATCCTGAGTTCAAATCCCAGCAACTACACGGTGGCTCACAACCATCTGTAATGAGATCTGATGGCCTCTTCTGGTGTGTCTGAAGACAGCTACAGTGCATTCGTATATATATTCATATGCATTAAGTAAATAATTTAAACAACAACAACAACAACAAAACAAGTAGCGCAGACAAACATAAAGAAGCAGAAGCGGATAAATATTTCTATCTGTTTATAACTGTCTGCTTTCATTTTTTTTTTTGCTTTCATATTTTTTATGTAATAATACAGACTAATGCTTCGCATACACACCCCCTTCATAGTTCCAGTAGACACCCAAAACAGCATTCAGCATGTAAACAGTGTACAGCACATGCAGGCAGGTAACTTTACTTCTTTTTGTGAAATCTGAACTCATTTTGCCCCTTAGAGTGTCTCAGTTCAGACAAGGCACGTGGCACATGTGCTGGGCTGTGATGGCAGCTCATTTTGGGACACACCTAATCTCCAAGTTATGAAGAAGACCTGTAAACACAATCTCTCACAGAGGCTGGCCCAGCAGGGTGCACCAGCCACACAAGTCCTCTGTACCAGGTACTCCCCTCGACTGTTCAGTCGCTTTAGGTCCTTGTTATGACAGCTGGACCCCAGAAGCTAAGTCTTCAGACTCCCAGATATACATTAGCAGGTTTTCTTAGCCTTAGGAGTGGTCCATTTACTTCAAACAGCATTTAAAATGTTAAAGCACCGAATTATCAATATGACAATAGAGTGAATCTGAGTTTATAAATACTGTGAGCTTCCTTATTGAATTCACAAACAACTTCAGACTATTTTTCTTCTCAATTAGTACTACTTTGGAAAGGGTACAGACTAGGTTCTTTGGAAATATAATGACTTTGTGGAATTCTTTACGTCTAAATAGAACTCCAGGGCACACGGGTATAAAGCTAACGTGATGTCATCTAATCAGCTTTACCAACAGGGAAATGGTGGTTCTGAGGCATTGATGAACTAGAACCTATCTAGAATCTGTCTATAAAATTTGTGGTGTATGTGCTGCCCTCGAAGAATTTTAACACAAAGGACTAACTAAATTAAGTTAGAGTTAACAGGAAGTGACTACGCTGAGTAGTTAACTTTAAAAGGGTAAGTACCTACCCAAGCATTCCTGACTCTTTGGTCTTTATGATGTACAGGAACATCAACAACGTATGAAACATGTTATTTCTGCCCTAGAATTAAGACAAAAATAAAAACCTAGTAAGATTTAAACTAAAAACATTGAGTCAGATACAAATGCACATCTTATCAGTTTGTATCCCACCAGTTCAAAATTTGACATAATTCAAAGTGTATTCATTCGATACATAACACCTACGCTTTGCTAACAAGTAGGGATACTATGGCAAGATGGGATCCATGCAACACGGAGCTGATCATGGAGCAGGAAAGGTCTGACACAAGAGAATGACAGCCAAGTGTGGGAGCTGGATGCCACAGAAACACAGGAAAGCTGCTAACTTAAGACTGCAGAGGCAGATGGGGTTGGGGATTTAGCTCAGTGGTAGAGCTGGGTTCGGTCCCCAGCTCCGAAAAAAAGAACCAAAAAAAAAAAAAAAAAAAAAAAAGACTGCAGAGGCAGGACACGGCTTCCTAAATGAGAGGGTGTAATACACATTTGAAGTATGAACAGAACGCTGACAGACATGTAGGGTGCACATGCAGGGCCAAATCGTGAAGCTTTTCTGAGGTTGATGGATCCATACACTACACATAAACATATTCTATCTCCCAAGAACACCACTGTAACAACAAGAGTGTTAGGACTCACATAGCGTTTATCTAGTCTTCAAAATACAGTACAGTGTGCCTTTAGTATATAACGAACACTTTAAATGATTTTATCTGTAAGAACAGCCAGGCAATGTTTGTCAGCTCTGAAATTCAACAATGGTTTTTAAGAGTTGGTCTATAAAATCTCTCTATTAATAGATCAACTTTATATGACTTCAGGTGTATAAACTTTATAAGGTAATGTTTTTCTTTCACAAAAAAAAAAAAAAAAAAAGTGGCATGGGCAGCCAACAGTAGCCTCCATGGCTCATAACACATATGCATGGACACAGTACCTACCATTAATTAGACCCAAAAGAAATGACTCTCTCTACTGGGGATCTGATACAGAACTCAGTGCATGATTAAATGTGTATGGAGGAGCCTGCCTGTAATCCCAGCACTCAGGAAACTGAGGTGGAACTGAACATCTGAAGCCAGTTGGGCTACATAAGACCCTGTCTGTTCCTACCCCTGCAAACTAAAATCCAACAAAACAAATTGCAGTCAATGCAAAATTTCTCAGTAAAGATGCTGATAAAAAAATCGGAAAGATCACCAATAAAACTCTTTACAGCCAAGAATATGCACCTGCATGCACATGTGAACTGCCAGATGACTTCTTATGTAAAGTCATTTGGTTCTATTTTCTCACAGCCTTGGAAATATTCCGTAGTTTAGAATCCAAAAAGTGATCCAAAATAAAGATGACTGTGTACATCAAGATGGGCATTCAACAGTGTTTACCATGAAAAAGCTCAGCCGCCCTGAGTGTTCACAAGGAGAATGTGGCTGGAGAAATTATGCTAGGAAGGAGTTTTATGGCCACTAACTATATTTTTATAAAAAAATTTTAAAGATATTTTAAAGTTAGTTATTAAAAGCAAAGTATAAGGTTATATAAATAATATGATTTAAACCCCTAGAAAGGCTAGAAAGAGCTGGAGATCGTAGTGCACATCTTTAATCCCAGCACTCAGGAGGCAGAAGCAAGAACAAAGCAACACGATTCAATTTTAAAAACACCATCAAATGCCACTCTGATGTTCCCCAGCAGCACACTCTTTAGGGGCAGGGATGCAGCTCAGTGGTAGAGCAGAGCCCAGCATGCATGAGGTTCCCAGTTCAACCCAAACACTGCAAGGAAAGAAATACCTTTGGAAGACTGTAGACGTGCCGCTGATAGATTAGCTCATAGTGTGGAGGGTTGATAGCACTCTGATAAACACAGAACACATTTTCATTCGTAACATCTGTGAAGACAACGTGACATGTTAAAAACCTGAACCTTTAGGGAATTTCAGGCAAAAATTTCAACATGGTGTTTTAGGAGTTAATACCTGGTTTATTTGGTGTCTGAACAAAGTGCTGAGAAGTGAATGTTTTACCGTCAGGGTACTTAGGGTGTGGAGGTAATCTGGAATCAAGGTAGGTGCAAAACACATGCATGATGATCTGAAAGGCACCGCAATCACCAACGTTAGCATGACAATCTAGCACAAACACAAATCTTAGAAAAGATCTGTACTTATCATTACTTTTATAAAGATAAGAAATTTACTTAACTCACAAAACACTTAAGTGTGGGTGAAGTAAATACCCCTCACCCCCTCCATATTTCACACATCCATTCACTCCAGGGCTGGTATGCAGCCCAGAGCAGAGACTGCCTTGGCTGAGATCACCACCCACATAAAAAAATGCACTCAAGCTGAGCAGTGGTGGCATACACCTTTAATCTCAGCACTGGGGAGGCAGAAGCAGGGAGAATCTCTGAGTTCAGGGTCAGCCTGGTCTACAGTTTGTTCTAGAACAGCCAAGGCTAAACAGAGAAACTGTCTTGAAAACAAACAAAAATCTCTCAAAATTGAAAAACTATTATCTGTCATCATATCAATTTGACCTTGTAATGGGAAGTTTAAAGAGAGGCATTAAAAGCTCCACCATGGGGAAACAGGCATGGCACATAGAGTGGGGGAATTCAGACAGCAAACTTATTTCACCTTCCTTTTGCTTTTTTATTGCAATCCAAGAAAAGCAGACACTCTTTTCCACTCTCCTACACACTTTTCCTCTCTCCACTCTCCCCACACCTTTGTGTGTGTGTATTTCAAGGTATACCCAGAGTATCTATCACACACAGTAGGCAAATGCTCTGTCACTTTGGCCTTTTTTACTTTGATATAAGGTGTCATTAAGTGTTTTAGGCTAACTTTGATCTATTCTGTAACAGCTCAGGCTGGCCTTGAACTGAACTTGAAAGCCTCTGCCTCAACTTTCTGAGCAGTGGGGATTACAGGCCTGTACCCGACCTGGCTCCTTACTGTTAAATGGAAAGTTTGCATCCCTATAGTTGTCAGCAACACTAAGAAAATCTACACACACTCAATTCTCAACTTAAACATCAAAGGTGAATTTTCATGTAAATAGTTAATATAAAAATAACACAATTTCAAAAACATAAACTTTAATGTTGATTTGCTAAATTATGATGGTAGCAATCGTTCCCAAATAATTCCACATAAGAAAGAATGTGTCATAATATTCTTTGCTACTTCATTTAACACATGACTCTTTCCCACTTTATCAATCTTCTAGGTTCAATAGAACAATTAGACAATGATGTATAATAATAAAAAACTGCTTAAATATCATAAAAGCAGAAAGGGGAGCAGAGCACAACTTGCACACAGTATCCCTAAGGCTGCTGAGGAACCTCAAAGGATAGGGCCGCTTAAGGAAGCACACGGTCTTCTGAGTGCTGGCCATGAGGCTGGTGCACCCTAATCATTCCCTTCTCATTTCCTGAATTCTCTCTAATATTTTATGGTGGGAAAATAAAAAATGTAGTATAATAGCAAATCTATCAGGTTAAAACTGACGAAGGCCTTACAGCAGAGTCAGTGGGCAGGTCTGTGTCCCAGCGGCGTCCTTTGAAGTCTCCACCTCGGTTCCATCGGAATGAGCTCATACAGCCTCCCTGAGAAAGTTCTGAGGAAGAAAAGTAAAAAGTAAATGCTATAGACCGAAACAAAACAAACAAGAAATATTAATTTATCATAATACATGATAGTATTTGAATCCTGATTCAAACAGACAATATTTAAAACAGGATTATATATTTCATGAGATGGTAGGGTGTTTAACACAACAAAAACTGTTTCATAGATTAAGGGAGCATTGCAAACGTGAGGTCCAATAGCTGACTGTGGTCAGGCTGTGCTAACAGCATGGTCAACATTGTAGAAAGCTTTGTTTTGCAAGTACATTAAGAAAACATTACAAATGAACTGACAACTGAAAGACCATTCAACAAAGGAGCTTCACAAAATGGCTTGACTGACGACGACATGTAGGACTTGCTTCCAATGAAACAGAGGCAGAAAGCAGCCTGGGAATGACATGTTCTGAACTCAGTGATGCCAAGGTTGTGTATTTTTTGAGGGGGGCACTGAAGAGGCAATCTAGGCCCATGCTCTACCCCTGAGTTCCATCTGGTGTTGTGTGCTTGCTTGAAAGTCTCCTATGTGACAAGTTTCTACAAAACAAGGAAAGACCACTTGCTTATTCTTAAAAGTGAATCCATGACGCAGACTGTAATCTTTTCCATGTAAAAAAAAAATGTAGGAAAAATTTGAATACTGAAATACTATTTTAAAAATCTGCTTTAACAAAGAAACATTTTACAGTCTGCCCAGATGAACAATAACTCTAATTTTATAAATTATTCTCTAAGTATAGTGGTATACTGAAGAGAGCATATGGGCAGGCTCAAGAGGTTCATCTTCTTGATTCTAGGTCAATCTCCTCAGATCACACCTCCCCCCAAATTCTAAGTTTATAACAGAAACCACAAATTAAATAGAAATTACAAAAATTACAAGAATCAGATTAGCATACTGATATTAAAAAGAGTATCACAGTGGC
Source organism: Rattus norvegicus (assembly GCF_021556685.1). Taxonomy (NCBI): domain Eukaryota; kingdom Metazoa; phylum Chordata; class Mammalia; order Rodentia; family Muridae; genus Rattus; species Rattus norvegicus. Next base: position 59,920,528 of record NC_141537.1, read on the forward strand.
ACCCAGTTCTTGGTAGTGTTAGAGGAGTAGAAAATGGGTCCAGCCTATTTAACTCATATTTAAGTTTCTTACAGAATAGAATGATTAAAATCTTCAAGGATACTCTTTTGACAGTTCCTAGTGTGTCAACTAGAGGACTGATGAGTTGTTCAAGTATAAGCCTTAATTAACCCATACTTAAATATATACTTATAAAATATAAGACCATAATTACATCTTTATCTTTTTCAAAATGTTTTCCTTGTTACCTTTCATTTACAAAAATCCTAATGTTGCAAAAGAGCTTTCATTTTTCCTCTTCAAATTAAGTTACCTTTGATTCTTTCAAACAAGTACTCCTGATTTGGTGTTAGGTCTAAATACTGCACAATTGCATTCAGAGTTGGGATGAGAGGAGCTTTGACCAGGGCAGCTTGTTTCAAGCTGGTAACACTCGCCTCTGTTAAACACAAAGAGCACAGATTACTCTACAGATGCCAGTGAACTCCAAGGCTTTCCTGCCTGTCTGCTGGCTCCTCACTGCCTTCAGGATTCTACACGAGCCGGCAATGCCGTCCTTAACACTCTAGCTCAGGTTTCACCCACCAAGCACAAAGATGAGTAACTATTCCTACTCTTTCTTTTCTGTTCTAGCACTATTTTCTTCCACCGTTCCTGTGCATCTCATTTATTAGAAAGAAAGCACAACAGAAGCGGGGTTAGTCATTTTCTGCAGGTTATACCACAGCAATGCCTCCAACAGCACCCAGCTTATTGCAGGTGCTCAATATTTGTTGAAAGAATAAAGGAAAGCAACAATTAATCTTTTAAAAAAGATTTATTTTATACTTTAAAGATGTATTTTTATTTTACTGTATGGATACTTTGCTTGCATACATATCTGTGTACCATGTATATGTACCTGGTACCTGTGAGGTTTAGAAGGGGGCATCAGACAGACCTCTGGAACTGGAGTTATATTTGGTTGTAAGCTGCTGTGTAGGTAATAGGAATTTAGCCTGAGTCCTCTGAAAGAGCAGCCAGTGCTTTTAACCACTAGGCCATCTTTACAGCGCCTGCTTTTTGTTTGTTTGTTTGTTTTATTACTTGTAACCATTTCTTTCTTTGTGTCTGTGTGTAATGCTCACAAGAGTGCACGTGACCATGGAGATCAAAGGTGTCTGATCTCCTGGAGATGGATTTGCAGGTAGCTGGTGAGTGTCCACTTTCAAAACTATTACAAACATTTTCTTCTTCACCGGAAGACAACAAAAGATGTTCAACAGCCCATTACATGTTTTCCACTTAACTGATCTACTAAAAGTAACTCCCACACAGGGCTCTGCTTCACATACCTCCTATTTGTAGCTCTGGACAGCCCATCCGTCTCATCTGGGTGCTGACAGACTCAATCTCTTGCACAAGTGGCACTAATATTGTCTCACTGATCCACTAGGGAGGAATGAAGAATGCCTTCTGTAGTTATCATTCTAAAGTATTTATCACGTCATTATTTCCTTCTTTCTTACACTTGATTAACCAATCATAAATCACAGTGAAGGAGAGTGCAGGCCGAGCAGTGTGAGGCAGAGCGCAGACATGCTGCAGAGCACACATAGGCTTACATCCATGTCATGTCTGTTTCTTACCTGAAGAACATGTTCAATTTTCAGCTAGACAGTCTTGTTTTTTTTTTTTTTTTTTTTGCTCTAAAATTTCTTTTTGCACAATGGGCATAATGGCTCATGCCTAGAATCTGGGTACGTGGGAAATGGAGGCAGGAAGTCTATCACAAGTCTGAGGTCAGCTGGCCTAGACTGTTCAAGTTCCAGGACAGCTGGAGCTGGCTACACTGTTAAGACTCTGCCTCCAAACAAATCGCTTTCTGTAACTGTTGCTCCTGACTGAAAGGAAACATAACCTCCCTCCACATGTATTCATGCTATCACCACACCACCTGTGCTGGTCAAACTAAGGTAACTCACTAACTCACCTTAGGCTTGTGCATGCTCTAACTCTAGACAGACACATTCACTTAAAACCAGTTTATAAATATTACAGTATTACCTTTAAAAATTGGGAATTTGAAATTCCTTCTTCCAAGGCTAGTGTCAAACTAATCTGAGGGTGTGAAGAGAATCTGATATGTGAGTGTTACTGTTCTGTTTGTAGTGACTATGACCACCTACTTCTGTTCCTAAGCTTCTGTTTAACTTGAAAGGATGAAAAAATGTTTCAAATGAAATACTAACCCCACCCCACCCACATGCCAAAGAAACACTAACCCACAATTCCCTATAAAATTTTGAATGAAAAAAACCTTTGAGAACTAAAAGCTCTTTTCTTTTCTTTTTCTATTATTTTATTTTTGATTGTGTGTGTGTTTGTTGAGTATAGGTGATCACATGAGCCAGAGGCACTAGAACCCCCTGGGCTGTAGTTACAGTGACTGAACTGCCTGCATGTGTTCTGAGAAACACTTAGGTCCTCTACAAGAGCATCTGTGCTCACAGCCCATTTCTGCGGCCCCCAAAGCCTGATAAGAGCTAACAGCTCTCTTTATCTTAAATGCTACCATGTCAGTCTTGCTTGTAACTGCAAGTGTGACAATGTGCAGTTCCAAAGACACCCTGTCACTTACCTTCTTCTATCACATGCAAACAACCTGCCAACTGCTCTGGCTACAGCAAAACTGCCTAGTTAAAAAGATACAGGCCTCATCCCCAGAAATTCTGTCTGAGAATAATGGCACTCGACTCAAAATACTATATTTATTTTACTTTTTTATTTTTAATCTTGAAGTAATGGCTCAGGCTATAGCCCAGGCTCATCTTGAACTCTCACACTTTCACCTCACGCTTCTTAGTAGTCTGTTTTTTACACATGTGCTGCCATGCATGGCTGGTTACCCTGCCTTCCTGATACCTTACTTAAAGTATACTAATGCAACAATCTTGTTCTAAGCTAGGAAGAGAGAGAACCTGGGACTCATGGACACCATGAAGAGTAAGAGAAGCAGCAGGCTGAGAACCCGAGACCCTGCCATCTGGGTGGAAGAGTCGACATAAATGGTAAGAGGACTCTGTTCTGGGGCAGAGGAATTCCACAAATACTCTAAGTAGTGTCAGACACACGAGTGTTTTCTGAAGACCATCTTCTTGTCTCCCTCACAATTCTAGGTACATGATATACTGACAAAAATCTTGTATTTACAGTCACTTATAAATAAGTCTTGGATTTGTGTTAAATGACTTAATCAAGCAGGATTAACTTAAAAAAAAAGGAAAAAAAAAAGAAAATCTTTTTGGGAAATAAAATGAAAAAAAAATCTTAAAAGCATACTGTTCCTTTATTTTCTCTAACTACATTGATTAAACATGGAAAGGAACATATGATACCAAGAAAACTGTTATCTCTACCCCATATATGCACCATTACTTTTAATAATATTTAATTCAAACATTCTTATGAATAACCTCAGTGGATAGTTTGATATAGTTCAGTGAGTGGCATGAGATACAATTTAACATTTTGTTTTTTAAGACTTATATATTTTTATTTTGTGTGTGGGTATATGACTGTCTGTCTGTCTATCTGTCTGCCTGTCTGCCTGCCTGCGAGCCTGTATGCTCTATATGTGTGTCTGAGTCCATGGAGGTTAGAAGAGGGCATCAGATTTCCTGGAACTATAGTCAAAAGTAGTTGTGAGTTACCACGTGGTTGCTGGGAATTGAACCCAGATCCTCTGGAAGAGCTGCCAATGCTCTTAACTGCTGAGTTGTCTCTTCACCCTACAACTTACATTTCTAAATTTGGCTGTCCATGAATCCATGTGATCAAGAAGCTGTCTATTCATAGTCACTCTTGCCCAAACCTGTTTAAAAAACAAAAACAAAAAAACAAAACAAAAACCTTCAGAAACACTAATATTCATTTAATTAGCATTTAGTAAATGTTTTTTATTACTAACTCATGGTTGTTGTTATTGTACAAATAATATCTTTAAAAGCTCTTTATGTTGGTAGGGGTGTGTGTGTGTGTGTGTGTGTGTGTGTGTGTGTGTGTTTTGCTTTTAAGTACAAAGTAAAAATATAAAATCCCATATATGATATTAAATGAATGAAGTAAAGACTCCCAAATATATGTATTTTCAATATAGCAATCTGACACATGTTAAGTACAACTGAAGTATACTGAAGAATTATTGTTGTTTTTTTTTTGTTTTAGTGCTAGGAGTCAACCATAGTGCCTTGTGTATGATACACAGGTAAGGACTCTACCACTGAGTTACATACCCACCCTTTGGAGCCCTTTTTCTAATGATCATGGAATGGTATTTTAGGCAGGGCATTTTAACTAACTATGTATCATACACTGTAAAAATTTCAAACAAAAGCTATTCCACTATAAATGCCAAATGTTTCTAACCATTAAAAGAGATCATGGGAAAAAAGTTTTCTAGCAATCTGAAGGTCATAATAAATTAAATCATTTTTATGTTCCCTTTACCTCTTCGGCAGCTTGCTTAGAAATGAGATCGGCTTCATCTTTGTTAGCACATGGGGCCTGAGATCTACAGGCAAGCTGATACTGAAACTTCTTTAAGGTTTGTGCATAGTCCCCCACAGAACGACTGTAATTCCAGAAGGTAGGGCTGGTAGATGGAGAGGTAGAGTCTGGGCTCCCTAAATTGAATTGAAACCATTTTAGTCCTCACAGTAATATTTTATGCAGCAGATGCTGGGTACCTAGGAACTAGACAACCCCTGACAATACTCAGGGAATCAGAAGACAAGTAACCCCATCTGTATACAGAGAATCAGAAGAGAAGCCACCCCCCAACTATACTCAAGGAGTCAGAAGACAAGTACCCCACCCTCTTTATATACTGTACTCAAGGAGTCAGAAGATAAAACCTAGAAGCATCTCCCCTGGCCTCAATATTGTCTTCTCTTTAGAGAGCACTGGCTCCTTGTGTTAAGAATTAACAGGAACATATTTTGAACAGTATCAATTTAAGAGGCCCAAGAAGTACAGATGGCTGGGAGTGTCTATTTTTGTTGTAAAATTAAGCTTGTTTTATTATGACTTTTACTAATTCAGGGGAAAACAAATGTTTGGAAGTTCCTCTGAATGGAGCACCAGCAGCACTCTGTTGATTAAAACTTTCTGTGGAAACATAAGACAGTGTTGTCTAGAAGCCCAAGTCTGTCCATCCGTGCCCCCACTTCAGGTCTTATGGCACTTGAGGACTAGTTAGTCAGTATTCCCTAAGAAGAGATGAATTCCTTTAGGGCAAGGATGCTTTCTCTTCTATCAGCATGTAGCATGGCTAAACAAATGAGTTCCCAATAACAAGCATACTTATGAAGAGCTTATTCTTACAGTTTGAGAAAAAAGTCTCCATCCAACCTGTCAGAAGACAAAACTCTGCTAAAATTGAAAATCATACAAATTACTAGCAAATGAGACTCCAAAGTAAAACTTTGGAAGTTTACGCATTTATTTAGTGTCTAAGAATTACAGATAATTTAACTATTGGACCAACTTTGAAAATGTGGGCTTAGCATCATAGATGTAGGAAAAAATGATTAAAAAAAAAAAAAGACTAAAACAAGATACTCTTTTAAAAAAATTAAGCTACTCTTTAAAAAAAATCATGCAGATTTGAGAAAAGCTAAACTTTAGAGTTCAAAGTGACTAAAAACACTGAGCTGAGAGATAACAAGGTTGTTTCTCTCAGAAGATTGGCAGATCACTGACGAGGAAGAGCCCATAAGGAAGTCTCTCTTTGCAATCATCTTTGCATTAATGCATTTGGGCAAGCTCTCTGGTGATGACTGCAAGCAGGAAATCAAAGACAACTACTATGGAGGAAGCTGCTTGCAATCACGGTGACATGATACAAGGCCCTGTCACCAGACCCATGTAGCACGACATACAACTAAGCTACCAGAAAACAGTGTCACATCCCCAATAGCCTGATCTCTTTAAAATGGCCATGTCACACACACACACACTCTAGGCTAAAGGCAAAAAGAAATGCAACTAATTGGAGCACCCTGCATCAGGAAAAGAGAAAGTAAGTTCTAAAGGTCCTCACTGGGTCAACTGTAACAATGTGCCTGAGTTACAGTGATACTGTAATTAAGACATTCACTTTCAAGTTATAAGGGGAGATGTCCTGTTGTCGGGACACGGGAAATATGGAGATGAAGTATCACAAGGGCTGCACCTTGTGTTTAGATGACTCCATGTGGACGAGCATGTAGCTTCTTACTCCTGGAGAACTGAGTTGTGAATATGGTATTGGAATTAGCTATATGAATTATTTATTTTAAGAACCTAAATACATAAGTAATAACAGCACAGGCAGCACTCAGAAATTAACTTCTAAATACCATTCTCTTCTAAAACAAAACAAAACAAAACAAAACAAAACAAAAAAAAGAAAAACCCAGTTTCAGGCAAACCCAAGTGATTCCATAACTAGGGAGAGTACGGGAGGAAGCTGTATTACTTTGTGTATCTAGAAAGTGAGGGGTGGGGCAAAAATGGGAAAGGTGGGGCACAGACAGGTAAGACAATGTTCAAAGAAAGGCACCACTTCTTTCTTTCTTTTTTTTCTTTAAGACAGGATCTCACTTTGTAGCCCTAAGCTGTCTTGAACTCACTGTATAGACCAGACTGGCCTAAAACACATACAGAGATCTGCCCGCCTCTATCTGGAGTACTAAGATTAAAGGCATGTGCCATTAAACCCATTGATGCTAGTACTAGGGAAGCTGAGGCAAGTGAGTCCCTGAGGCAGCTGCCTTGCCAGCTTAGTGTGACTGCCACATTTCAGGCCAGTGAGATCCCACGTCAAAACCACAAAGTGAACAGCACCCAAGAAAGGACACTTAAGGCTTATCATATGTATACACACAAATCCTTGCACACAAATATATGGAGGAAAATATAGATGGAATGATACAATTACAAAGTCCTCAAACAGACAGGCTTATAATTCTAACACTCAAGGGACTGAGTCAGGAACAACATAAGTTTGAAGATTGCTTGAATAACATAATGAATTCCAAGCCAGTCTGAATTTAATAGCTGACTCTGTCTCAAAAACACAAAGATTAAAAAAAAAAATCACCATGAGAACACAGCAATGATTTAAAAAGAATTTTAAACTAATGTTAAAAGCAGCATTATAATTTGTAATAGGATATTTACATAGCCTGAGAGTAGGTTTGCAAAAAAATATTAATTTATGCAGAATATTTAAATTACCTAGAGCTTACAGACACAGCAGAGTAGTTAAATGTACAGAGTAGAAATATACAAAGACAGAAAGAACAGAATTTAGAGTCCACGTTCTTTTCAATGTGTCAGAACCATTTATACAAAAGTGACCACAGGGCCTCCAAGCAAGCCCAAGATTAAAAAGCCTTCCCCACAGAGAGAGAAGAAGCCCCAGACATTAATAGATATAGATCAGAATCTTTAACCGCAGCACAATTAACTTAGGAGGAAATAAAGATAACTAGGTCTTGTCAGGCTTGACGGTGAAAAGCAACAGCAGAAACACTTACAAACATCGATAACAATACTTCTAAAAGTGAAAGAAAAGATAAAAAGGAAATGAAAAATATCTGAAAATCATAAAAGATATGTACTAGTTGTTCTCTGTGCTACTCTATAATTTTTAGTACACTTCAAATATTTCAAAGTTTCAAAACAGAAGAAAGTAACAAGATAATATTGATTTGTTTCCTTGACATTTGTGGCACTTGCAGGCAGAATTAAATTAAAAACCCCTAGAGAGATTTCAGGCGACACAAAGAGCCATGCTCCAATAACTTGGCTTCCACACCATGGCCACGCTTTTGCACCTAATGTGCTTTCTGGGGAAGTTTCCTGGGGGGGAAATCATTACTCAGTTCAATAACCTAATTTGGTTTCAAATAATTGACTTTGTAATAATCAAATCCACCTCAAATAGATTAAGACTTGCTAACACTGTTTCCCTAGGTAAACTATATGCTTTAAGGAATTATTAAAAGACAAATTTTATAATGTTATTAAAAAACAAAACAAAACAACCTCACCCCCACCCAAAAAAAACCAAAAAAAAAAAAAAAAACCAAAAAAAAAAAACCAGTAGCACTTGTAGGGGCAATAATGCTTTCTCCCAACCTTGCCTTGCACATCAGTCTTCCAGAAAGACTAGTAAAGAGCTATCATTTGGAAAGCTTGTTACACACTGCTTCAAAACACACACAGCTATGATCCGGGGGCATGCTAACTCATATGAAAGGGCTTTTAAATTTATAGCAGAGAAAGACTTAAGATTGTTTAGGTCAGCAATGTTTTACTTCCTAAATTTAACAGTTAATCTAGTATTAGTTTAAGGATTATATAAAGTATCAACCAAAATATGCATAGCAGATACAAATAAAACATGGTACCCAGCTTCACTCTATGCTGTTTCTCTTCCTCACTTCTAAGGAACGTGTCCAAAGTTCTCAGGTCTGTCATGTAGTCCTCCTTGTCGGTGGGTGAGTTATAGGCCGTGGGTGGAGAACGGTAGCGAGCTCTCAATCCACTGCTCTCCACAGGGCCCACGGTGGTAGGGTAGGGAGAAGAAGGAGACAGACTAAAGCTCGCCAACTACACAAAAGCAAAGAATGGGATTTTACTTTAAGTTCACATGCAAATATTTTTAATTTTTATAAAAATATTTTATGTATATGAGTACACTTTTGCTGTCTTCAGACATACCAGAAGAGGGCATCAGATCCTGTTACAGATGGTTGTGAGCCACCATGTAGTCGCTGGGAATTGAACTCAGGACCTCTGGAAGAACAGTCAGTGCTCTTAACACTCCAGCCCTATTTTTAATTTTTAAAAGTAACACACGTAAGCTATCTTTGAAATCCTGGCATTCAGAAGGTGGAGGGCAAGAGAGCTGAGTTCAAGACCAGTTATTGCTACCTGGACAATGTGAGGTCAGCCTGGCTACATGAGAACCTACCTATCTAAACAACAGTTAAAAAAAATTCAACAGAGGCCAGCAAGATGGTTTAGCAAGTAAAGGTGCTTGCCATTCAAAGACACAAGTCTGACAACCTGAGTATGACCCACAATAATAAAATAAAAATCATCTTGAGTAATGTATTTAGAGCCCACCGTGGTTGTACACAATCCCAGTATTTGGAAGATGCAGGCAAGAGGATAAAGATGAGGTCCATCATCCTCAGCTACACACGAGCTTGATGGTAGCCTGAGCATGAGACTACCTACATCTCAAAAAATAAAGCAGGAAAGAAAGAGTTGGGAGCTGGAGAGGTGGCTCAGAGGTTAGGAGCACTCGCTGTTCTTTCAGAAAACCAGGGTTCAATTCCCAGCACCCACATGGCAGCTCACAGCTGTCTGTAACTCCTGTTCCAGGGATCCAACACCCTCAGACAGACAAATGTGAAGGCAAGACATTAATTCACATCAAATAAAAATAAATTTAAAAAAAGGAAAAAGCGGTAATAGTCTTGTGCTGGAATGGATGGCTGAGACAGGAGATCATAAATGCAAGGCCAAACTGGGACAGACAAGGAGATCATATAAAAGACATTTTTAAAAATTATTTTTCACTTTTCTTTCACTCCCTTATTCTGTACATGTAGATTTCCTCAAGTTTTTGACCGTTGTAACTAATGTTATGAACACCACTGTACACAAATCCTTGCTTGAACTTTTCATAATCTTATTTATTTTTATTACATTTATGGAGGATAGTGTCCATGTCTGTCTGCACATGATAGTCGTGTGTGCGTTGGCTCTCTCCTCCTACCACAAGGGCCCTGAGGACTGCTGAGTCCTCAGGCTGGTGACAACACCTCTATCTGCTCAGCCTGCCTGCCAGGCTCTCGGTGCTCTCTTTAGGGAAGCCTCTCACACTGAAAGCACCTGGCCAGAGCACACAGCCCTCTAAAGTACTTCCATCTACTAAATGAAAGCACCACTTGCGTCACGTTCCTGTCAGAAAAGGATGGGGGTGGGGGAGGATCTGCTTTGGCATATGTCCATCAATATTAGTACTTTAAAATGCTTCTTCATGTTTAAGAACCTCTCTCCTTTTGGATTTATTTATTTAAGATGTATGCATGTGGGTGCAGGCTTCAGAGAACGTTGGTGGGCCCGTCCCCTCGTTCTTTTGTTTTCAGGCAGGGCTTCCGTTGCTTCTGTCCCTGTTGTGATGAGTCAGTTTCTGGCTTAGTCTCTGGTCTCCACAAAGGAGTGCTGGGGTAGCAGGTGTGTGCCACTGCACCAGCTCCTCCAGGGGGCTACAGAGTCAACTCAGGTCACCAGATGTGCAAAACAAACAACAATTTAAAATAAAAATGAAAACCAGGGCAGAAGAATTGGCTCAGCAGATAAAATCCTTGCTGTTCTTGCAGAGGACCCAGGCTTTGGTACGCAGAACCCACATGGCAATTCACAACCACCTATAAATCCAGTTCTAAGGGACCAGATGCAGTATTCTGGCCTCCATGGGCACCAGGCACACAGACCTGATGAACATACATACATACATACATACAGGCACTCACACCTACATATAAAATACAAATCTTAAAAAATATATATATTCATAAAACTATGGTATTCTAAGTAGAAGTTAAACAAATTACTTTTGGATAGTAGGAATATAAGCAATTTCCTTCCACCTTATTTTCTAATTTTCTATAATGATCATATATTTTTCTTATGGAAACTATTTTTAAAAGCCATACTCAGGAGGGGAAAGAATATATTCAAAATATATAATTTCTTTCAAATAAAAAAAAAGCCTATTGTTTTCTTTTTTTAAAAAAGAGCCACACTAACCTGTGGGTTATGAATTCTAACTACACATTTTTTCATAGTATTTAACTTCTACTAACTTAAAAACTGTATAATTTAGTAGTGGGTAAATAGCAGCATACACTTTTCATTTCAAAGGAATAGCATGTAAAAAGGTAGGTACAACAGACAGACTGCTGCCTTCTTCCAGGCAATCTTCTTTCTCCAAGTGCCTAGAGATGTCCGTCTAACCTGACAGAGGAGACAGCTTCCCAGAAACTGCTTCTCTTTGATGCCTTTCTTGTAGCCTTAGGTCCTACAGAATTTAAATTTCTTTTCTTTTCTTTTTTTTTTTTAAGTCTTCCGAGACAGGGTTTCTCTGAGAAGTCCTGGCAGTCCTGGAACTCATTCTGAACACCAGGTTGGCCTTGAACTCATCTGCCTCTGCAACTGTTGCTGTCTCCTCACCTCCTGAGCGCACACCTTGGACTCACTGGGGACTGCAGTGCAAGTCCCGACTCTGCAGTAGTAACACCAGGCAGACAGTCATTACCATTACCTTACTATAGCCACTGACAGGCGAGTAAGTCACAGCAGGGCTGTACGAGCCAAGGCCTCCTGACGACAGGCCTTGCAGTTGAGGACTATACCCAGTCATGCAGCTGGTGGCAAACTTGGGACTGGTACTGGGCGAGCGCGATGGGCTATAACTCAACACACTCTGACCTTGAATCGAAGGGGAAGGAGGGGACGGAGAGATTTGGGTGGCCGCCAAATCACGGGGAGGTGTGGTCTGCACCACTAGAAGGGAAAGAAAATAAATTAACACATGATATATATTTATTCGTTTTTGTTTTTGTAGACAGGGTTTCTCTGTGTAGCCCTGGCTGTCCTGGAATTCACTCTACAGTCCAGGCTGACTTCAAATTCTGCCTTTCTCTGCCTCCCAAGTGCTGGGATCAAAGGCCACAATATATATTTAAATTAAATTAAATATATTTAAATTTAAATTAAAACAAAAAGCTTAAAAATCAGGTTTTGTTATATAACTCAGGCTAGTCTTGACCTTGAACTCTTCCTGCCTCAGTCTCTTAAGTATAAAGTTATGACAGCAGATGTAGGGCTCGGCACAGAAGCGCAAGCTTTAATCTAAACGCCTGCAAGGCAGAGGCAGGTGGACCTGAGGCCAAGGCCACAGAGACACCAAAGAAATAAAAAAATAAAATTTTAGAATATAGATAAGTTTTTAAAACTATAAAATAAAAACAAAATTAAGACATTCGATCCCCCCTCCCACCCAAGGAGAAAACAGAAGGACCTGGCTATAAAATACATGAGGCTTCATTACACAATTACAACTAATCAGTTACTCACCATTCCTGCAGTGTTCAAAAGAGTAAAGCATATTTGCACAATGTTATTTGATGTTCTACTCAATTCACAGAAACAACCATGATAATTATATAAGAATTTCCTATAAACTGGTTTTATGTAATAGATGCCCTTCTGGCTCAGTCTATAAAAAGGGAAAACTAAGATAAAGGCCTACCCCCGTCCCCTCCCCAGCCCCCCAATACACACACTTACCAGCTGGTTTCAGCCCTAACAAGGTTTGCTGTCCAGGGCTAACTACCAGACTTGTAGGTGCTACAGTATATTTGAAGTATCTCCAAAAATCAAACAAGGCATTAAGACTGAAGAGTGAGGCGAGGGCGAGTTCTGGAAGAAGACAGTAATTGATTATTATTAAAATAGTCTCCTTACTTATTTGGGGTGCATGTGGAGGTCAGAGGACAACTTGTGTAAGCTGGTTCTCTTTTGTCACCATGTTGGTTTTGGGGATCAAACTCAGGTCACAATGCTTGGCACCAAGTGGTGTAATGGGTAAGTACAGCTCCAAATTATTATTTTAAAAAGCAAAACGGGGCTGGAGAGATGGCTCAGCGGTTAAGAGCACTGGCTGCTCTCCCAGAGGTCCTGAGTTCAAATCCCAGCAACCACATGGTGGCTCACAACCATCTGTAATGGGATCCAATGCCTTCTTCTGGTGTGTTTGAGTATAGTGTACTCATATACATGAAATAAGTAAATTAATTAAAAAAAAAAAAAGGCAAAAAGGTCCCGGTTTCATTTCTGACAACATCTGGGGAATAAAAATCACTTCGTACTTTTAGCAAACTAACATCAAAAATTAAAAACTGGTTTCTTCTTCCTCACATCAGGTACCACTTCATCAAAGTGACAGATGCAGAGCATTTACTAGTGAGTTTTAAACTATTATTAATTCTTATAACTGTACAACAAACATTTTTACTTTCATTTTAGTAGCTAAGTGTTAGAGAACTCCCAGGTTCCCAGCGAGCCATGACTTGACACCTAAGGATCCCAAATCCCTTCCTTTTCCATCTGCCACACCCACTCTAATGAGACTAGAAAAAAACTAGTTACTTTTCTGTGTATGAGTGTTTTGCCTATATATATTAGATCTCCTGGAACTGGAGTTGGTGATGAGTCACCATGGGGGTACTGGGAACCAAACCTGGTCCTCTGCAAAAGCGAAACATGCTGTTAACCTCTAAGTCGTCTCTCTATTCCTGTGCCATAGAACCATACTCTAAGACGCGGTTTCTTTGTACAGACCAGGCTGACCTCAGATTCAGAGATGCAGCAGCCTCTGTCTCCTGAATGCTGTGATTAAAGGTGTATGCTACGACCACCAGGCTCTCCATCATACAGTTAAATGTGTATAGAATATATCCATCCCTAGGGCTCTAGATCCCAAGGATGAATCTGGTCTGGTCTTGAAGCTGCAGACGTGGAGGGGGTTTTTCAGGAGTGGTAAGGTAAAACTTATCACCCCCATGCTTGATTTTCCTTCCTAGGACTCCCAACTACCTATCGCTGTACTGTTCATTAGCTTTGTCTGTTTAGAGATAAGGTCTTACATGCAAGGCTGGCCTCCACTTCCACCTCCGTACTGCGACTAGATGCTGTGCCATTCCTGGCTTTTATTTTGGTGTTTTGTTGTTGTATGTTTTTGAGACAGGGTTCTGCAATTTATCCCAGGCTAGCCCCAGACTGGAAGTAATCCTCTTTTTTTTTTTTTAAAGATTTATTTATTTATTATATATGAGCCACTGTAGCTGTCTTCAGACACACCAGAAGAAGGCATCAGACCTTATTACAGATGGCTGTGAGCCACCATGTGGTTGCTGGGATTTGAACGCAGGACCTCTGGAAGAGCGGTCAGTGCTCTTAACCACTGAGCTATCTCCCCGGCTCCTGGAAGTAATCCTCTTGACTCAGTCAGCCTCCTACTAGAATGTTCTTTCTATAAAAGGGCTTACTTTGTTCCTTCTCCACTAGATTCATTATTTTGGGAAACAGAATAGGAACTCATTATTTGTCTGAATAAAAGAACGAATACTAAGCTGAATTAAACCTATAAGCAAGTTTTCATTTGTAGTAAATCTAAATTACAGTGAAAATTACTTACCAATATACCAGAGGGGCCAGTATGTCACATTATAATATGTACTAATTAACTTTCCAGTCCTGAAAAGATTAGAAAGGCTTTTCAGTTATTTTTTTTAATACCCCCCCAACCTCCACCACAAACAAACCAAACTTAAAACCAAAACAAATATAAAAAGTCATAGTACCGGCCAACAATAGTTGAAATTCTCACTTTTGGGTTAACTTACATTTCAGTATATATCATTCCAGCCATGGATACATTTAGAAGTCCCCAGGCTAAAACCACTTTCCTAGATTCTGTTTCCTTTCTCATCCTGATGGTTCTATCAATAAGGGAAGGACTGGGGCTTACTTCTCCTTGCATCTATTCAAAGGCAAAAAACAAAACAGCCTGGAATTAAAAGAAACTACTTTTAAGAAATCGAAAAGTGTCTGCTGTAAAGTAACCCCCCAACTTTTCCTCTTCCTTAAAATTTCTTCCCAACTTTTCCCCTCCCACTTTTAGTATACAAAACGTTTAATATTAGTATATGAAACGAAACTCTGAAATCAACAGGGAACAGGCTGGTTATTTCAGAGAGGCTAATGGTTCCAATAAATGAAAATGTTTTGCTTCATAATGTAATGGTTTGTTATTAAGTTTGCAAAGAGTTCTTTTGTCTTTGATATGAGTTACTAGGTCTAGATGAAGAGACACCGGATACCAATTTTTGTCATTACTGTGTCAGACTCTAACCTCGACCATGGACTGATACAGGCTCAGGATCTCCTTTTGGTGATGAAATTTTAAAGCTTTTCTCATGAGGTGGACGGGTACTATCATGTGGAGAAGGATCAGGAGAGAGTCGGGGACACGTGCATTCAGTTTGGGGAACAAGAATTGTTATCTCCTTTGTCTTGCTAGGCTCAGCTCTGCAATCACTGACAGGACAGTTCCTGAGAGTCATATTCTACAGAGCAGACTTGTATCCTTCCCGCCTTCCTGCCCCGCTCCAAAACTCTCGTCGGAGAGCTTCCCTCCCTGGCAACCTCAGCACGAACTTTATAGTCACCCTTCATGTGTCTTTCTTCCCTTGTACTACAAGTGGCAGGACTCCTTGTTACATCCTCCCCTGGCTGAACCCCAGGCACAACTTTAGGCTTGGAATTCTGGGGGACAGCATGGACTCCATGTCCAGGAAGCACAAGACAACCCCCACCAAACGCACCATGTTCTTCAGCAGGAAGCCGTGTACTCGCGCCACTCCCTACTGCACATGCGCAAAGCCGCGCTTAAACCGGCGGTGGGTTAGCCGGGCTACAGTTACCGGAAGAACCGGGCCATCTCTTCTCGCGAGAAGGAGGGGGTGGGGCGGAGGGACCAGCGCAGCGATCGTTGCCAGGGAAACGCCCTCGGATTTGACTTAGCTACAGGGAAAAGGCTGAGCTGCAAAATTCAGACCATATTCTGAATCCTTAGTAAAAAGTAATGACTATAACAAGCTGAATTTTGAATATTATTAATTGTAGCTTTATTTAGGGCCCTTACGGGCTCACATTTGTAAGCAGATTATATTTAGCCGGATGGCTAATTGGTAGGATACAAGCATGCCTGATGTGTTAGACACAATCAGCAATGACAAAGCATTTTTCCTCTTTTGAAATGTTTCTCCCTCAATTGGTCTGACCCAATGTAAATTCTCAAATATCCACCTAATGAGGATGAAGCAGTAGGAAGAAAAACTGGAACGTTCTATTGAAGTTGTTGGTGGTTTTGAGGTTAAAACCAACCAAACAAAAAACCCCACCTTTGCCCTGAATGTTCTTTGAAAGAACTGAGAAAAGAGTCACCAGGGAGGTGAGTTTGGTTTTACTTAGTAGCTAGTGCGAGTTCCTACAATGCACCACTGCGCCCGGTGTGAAATATGAGGGAGGGGTGTGTGTGGTTTCCTGGTTATTGCTCTAAAGAGCTTTGCCAGTGTCCTACAGGTGGAAACAGGGAGGCCAGAGGAGGCATGCCCAACTCTGGAAGAGCTTGGGAGTGGCAACACTGGCCCTTCTAATGGCCAGTTTAGCCAGTGCCTGGGGATTTATTCTTAAAGAGAAGTGTGCCAGCCAGGCACAGTGGTACAAGCCTTTTATCCCAGCACTCTGGAGGTAGAGGCATGTGCCTCTGGAGTTACAAGGCTAGCCATAATGAGACTGTCTCAAAAATGTAGCTAAATATCAAGATTAAACAGAAGAAAATGAGATTTCATTGTGGTCTTGCATATGAAAACTAGCAGGTCGTTTTATGCTCGTAAAGAGCTAATGGGTCTGTTAGTGAGTTTGTTTGTTTTTTTTTTAAACATGTTTATATTGTCTTAGCACAATGTTTGGATCTAGATATAGATTTAGAGATGATCTAACTCATCAACTGTTCGGAGAGAACAGGCTCAATTCTGTCAGTGTACAGTCAAAACAAAAGCACCAGGTTTTCATTTCTCCACATGTAAATCTATCTAAAAAGAAACTATAACTTTGATGTAGTTCTTAACAGGAGTCTCTCTTCCTCCTCCTCCCTTCTTTCCTTCTTTTCTTTCTCTTCTTCACTTCTTCTTCCTGCTCTTCCTCCCCTTCTTCCTCTTCCTCTAATGTATATTTATTCCTGGCTTAAAGAACACTTACCAGACTAAAGTAGACTATGTATTATTAGAGTTATCATAACCAAATATCCCAGAACATGGGGTGCCTCCTCAAAAAAAAACCCAAAAACCAAAAAACAAAACAAAACAACAACAAAAAACATTAGACAGTACTTTAAAAAAAAAAAAAAAACAGTCTTTGTTCCCACACACAGTTTGGGAAGGTGAAGACTAAGACTTAAGATGTCAGCAGGGCTGGTTTCCTAGGAGACAGGTGGTGTTGGCTTGTCCATAGCTTCTTCTTATTCTCCTTTATGGCCTCTTCCCTTAGTTGGTGAATTCTTGGTGTCCTTTCCTCCTCTTTGACTCCTAGTAAGATTAAGGCTCTACTCTGATGGTCTGACTGAACCTTCATTTACCTCTTGAAAACTTTTTTGGTTCTTTTTTTTTTTTTTTTCGGAGCTGGGGACCGAACCCAGGGCCTTGTGCTTCCTAGGTAAGCGCTCTACCACTGAGCTAAATCCCCAGCCCCGAAAACTTTTTTGAAGAGACACATTTATTTTGTGTGTGTATGCCTGTGTTGGGGTGTACATGTGCCACGGTGGGCGTGTGAAGTCAATATTCTGCTTCCACCATGTGGGTTCCAGGGACCAGTCTTGACATCAGAACCCTTTATCTACTGAGCCATCTTGCTCTTTTGTTGATACTCCTTTCTGGCCTTATCTCCAAATACAAGGTGGGACAGAAGGTATCGAGATTATATTTTAGGAGACACCCAGTGTAGTCTATACTGTACTAGAACTGTGTGTGATAACCAAAACCTTGAACACGTAAAGAGATGAAAATAAAGGATATGGGGGTTGGGGATTTAGCTCAGTGGTAGAGCTCCGAAAAAAATAAAAAAATAAAAATAAAAAAATAAAGGATATGTATGCTTCTTTCTTTTAAAAGATTTATTTATTTTATATAGTATTATACATATATATTAGTACAGTGTAACTAACTGTCTTCAGATACACCAGAAGAAAGCATAAGATCCCATGTGGTTGCTGGGAATTGAACTCAAAACCTCTGGAAGAGCAGTCAGTGCTCTTAACCACTGAGCTAAATCCCCAACCCCCATAACCTCTCCAGCCCAATATGTACGTTTCAAAGACAGATGCAGAAGGAAGTGTATCGGAAAAGACCATCAACTATTCTAGATAAAGATATCCTTCAGATAAATCTGCCCATCTAAGACATCTAAGAACATGTGTCAGCCCCTGCATCAGTTGCTTAAGTCTATGTCATAATTGGTTGCCAGGGAAGTTGTCATAGGTCATGGGGGGAAATCGTTCCCAGTCACCTCCATCCCTTTGAGCATGTTTTATTTTCTAAGCAAGAAGCTATCATGGGAGACCTTCTGTCTTTATTTTGGGAGGTGGACCCTCCTCCCATACCTCTCACTTTTACCATTCCCAGCCAGGATGCCGAGTGCCGGAAGGATGACTCTTGTGGGACAATAGGGAGCTTCCTGCTTTGGTATTTCGTCATCATACTGACCCTCATGTTCTTCTCTCGGGCTTCCGTCTGGGTAGGGAATCCTTTCCAATCTAAATCGTATCTTTATGGCCTTTTTCCTTAACTGCACTGTAGTTTGACGTACGTATTTTTTAAAAGGGTTTTTATGAGTTTAATAAGTGATACAATCGCTAGGCGTGTAGGTGGTGTACGCCTTTGATCCCAGCACTGGCGAGGCGGAGGCAGGCTGGTCTCTGTGAGTTTGAGGTCCATCCTGGTCTACAGAGTTGAGTTCCAGGACAGCCAGAGTGACACAGAGAAACCCTGTCTTGAAAAACAACACGTACAAATATGGTGCAATCTCATGCTAGAGAACTTAAAGCTATTGAAAGGGCTAAGAAGAGTAAAACCACTCCACTCCTGTAGAGATAAATAGTTATGTTTGTGGAGAGGCTCCTTCTAGGTTCCTCTTTTCCTGCTTTTTCTCAGTACACCAACCTTTATCTTTGCTTGGTCTAGCTTCTATTGAATGGATTTTCATATCCTGACTTTTAAAATTAGATATTTTGTCAAGCTTCCAAATGTTCTAGTCACTCTACAGCACTTCCTGTTGTATAATTTTCTGTCTTGTACTGTAAAATTTCTACAGTTGAAATTTTAGATTGTTTGCATTCATATGCTGTGTAATGCTGAGATAAATCTCTCTTCCAACTACTGATTTTCAAATCCCTTTTATAGCCATGTAACTCTGTAATCAAAGGTGTAAATGTTATTGAGAGAACATAGGTAGGATTCGGGGAGTGGTTAGAACGAAGCCATACATTTTCTGTACAGATTGAGATACAGACCCAAACTAAACAGAGCCAAAGTCACAGATCAGCAAAAGAAAATGCTAGAAGCTTAGGAATGCCATAAGTCCACTTTATCATCAAGGCTGCGGCCCTCAACATATTATGAGCAACCAACCTCTTATAAATTGCTGACACAGAATCTTTTCTGGCCATTAATACTGGGCTGGTGATTAATCAAGCTACTACCACCATTTGGCTTTACAGCCAGAGCCCACTGCTGCCAGTGGTCAGCAAGATTGAGTGCCCCATCAGCTCTGGATGGAGAAGAGAAGGTTTGTTATTTCAATGCCAGGTAGATTCCATTATAATAATAATAAAAAAAACTCCCCTACTACCTCCTGGCCAAGAAGTTTTATCTGGAGTCTAAATGCTTCTTAAGGTAAATACTTTGCCAGAAGGAGAATTAGAATAGTGATAGCTTATGTGTATTTTAGACTCCCCAGCTAAGTATATTGAATTTGGCCTGGCAAGAAAAGCTACTTTAGAAAATTAACAAAAAAATTGAAATTGATCACTGGAATTTCATCATGAAGACTGTTTAAGGGGTCTAGCTATTCAGCTGTCCTTTAGTTCCCCTGCTTACTTCAGCAATTCGGAGTCATAGAGCTATGCTTTAAGGACCGTGGGGGAGCATGTGGTCCTTCTGTCTGTAGGCAACGGTTTCTTGGTTGTTGTTGTTGAAAAGCCCCTAGGAATTTAAGTGACTTGTCCAATGTCACACAAGTGGTTAGTGACAGAGTGACAGGAGGAAAATGGATCCAGGTTTCCTGCTATACTATTTGTTTACTTCAAAACATAGTTTGAAATGTCAAATTAGATCTACTCAGTGCTGATTAAAACCTTAATTACCTCAGGGGTTTCATCTTTTACTTTGTGCCCTCGTGACAGCTACAGTCAGTTGGTCTGCTTCTCCTGAAGGGTCCCAGGTTTGAAATCTGAGAACCATAGGACAGCAGGTCGAGGAGGATGGAATTTTCCCCTCACTTTGAACTTCATTTTCTCTGTGAAACTCTGGGCCTCTATTTACAAACCTTAAAGCATCGGTAAGCACGATGGAAACGTGGTTGTGGTCATTATCGTCCGACATGCAACATGCCGACTACCTGTACATGCAACATGCTCACTACCTTTACATGCCACATGCTTACTACCTGTACATGCCACATGCCGACTACCTGTACATGCAACATGCTCACTACCTTTACATGCCACATGCTTACTACCTGTACATGCCACATGCCGACTACCTGTACATGCAACATGCTCACTACCTTTACATACCACATGCTTACTACCTGTACATGCCACATGCTGACTACCTGTTCATGCAACATGCCAACTACCTGTACATGCAACATGCCAACTACCTGTACATGTCACATGCCCACTACCTGTACATGCCACATGCCAGCTGTACATACCACATGCCGATTACCTCTGGACTTGTCACTTTTTAAAACAGATGTGTGCTCTTTTCTTTTTTTTTTTTCTTCTTTTTCTTTTTTCTTTTTTTTTTTTGGAGCTGGGGACCGAATCCAGGGCTTTTCTTTTCAGATACAAGGTGCTCCGTTCAGGTGGCCTGCTTCTTTGGTATCTGCTCAGACTGCTAGTGCTGGTTTTATTTTGCTGGATGAATATTAATCTGAAATCCTTATTTCGCATATGTAGAAATTGAGTTTAGAAGGTGTTGACTGGCATGAGGATATGGCAGAGCTGCTGAGGGTAGAGAGAGAAGGGCTCTCCTCTTCTGCCCTGCCCTCAGAGGAGCCACTGTCACTACTTTTCCTTGATAAGTCACACAGGACAGTTAATGAAATGCGTGTGGTAACCACAACACACACCATTCCTCTTGGTCTCATGCAAAAGTCTTCCTTCTGATTTTGTAGTTATAGTTTGATTTGACATCCAATGTGGAAGCTCTCTGTGATGATTATAAACCTAAGAATATAAACCTAACATGTGCTTTTAACACCTTTCCCCGAAACTATAAAAGTGCACACCACAAAACACAAGATTACAGGACTATGGATAAAGTGAGACAGGCACTGCCCTGGGCTGTGTAGACATCACATCACTAAGTACTATTAACATCTAAGTTTGCATCCAGTCTTTTAATAATTCTCTCCATACATGTTACACTTAAAATATGTACAGAGCTCTAACACATTTTTTAAAAATGTATCTTTAGAGAGACCTTCAGTCTAAGATATTCAGAGGATGCTTACTGTAATGAAGAAAGAAAATAGGGGCAGACAAAAAGCAACGAGGGATCATAGGTCTTGTTGCTAGAACTATTAAAATACGTGCTAGGTGGCATACACGTGTAATGCCAGCCCTTGGGAGGTGGAGGCAGGAGGCTCCTGAAGTTCAAGGTCATTTTAGCTACATTGATGGCTAGTTCCAGACCAGCTGGGCTATATGAGGCCTTGTCTTAAAGAGCTAAAAGTTTAAAACTATCTAACAACACATCCAGGCTTTCAAATACGTTTGACCTTCTACACAAATCATATTTCCTAACTATAGTCAATTTCACCAAAAAAAAAAAAAAAGGATTAAAAAAAATCACAATTTTAACCATTGAAAGCCAGCCTTTGCGTCATACATATTTCTTACATACATGTGTCCCTTGACGGTTTTTGGAGGTCTTTAGCTAACTTTGGGTCATGCTATTACATATAAACTTGCATCTTGATTTTAGCTGAATGAACAGTTCCATACATTATGACGTACTTTATATGTTCACAACTACATCTTACATGACCATGGCATAATTCAGTTAGTTATTATTTACTCTTTTTTTTTCTTTTTCTTTTTTTTTTCAGAACTGGGGACCAAACCCAGGGCCTTGCGCTTGCTAGGCAAGCATGCTACCACTGAGCTAAATCCCCAACCCCCATTATTTCTCTTGAATTTAAGTTCTATGTCATCTTAATCATACTATAACGCGTATTTCTACGTACAGAGCTTTCTGTGTAGTTGTTTGCTTGGTTGGTTTTGTGTGGGAAAATTGCCTCCTAGTAATCAGTTCCCTGAGAGTGTCAAATGTGTTCCTGAGTACCAGGCATGTTTGCACATCTGCAACCCCTGAAGCAGGAGGGTCCCGTATTCAAGGTACGTCAGCTACACAGTAAGACTTTTATCTCAAGGGGAAAAAAGTGAGTATTTCTTGTTATTCCTGATACTGTTGCTTCCTACATGTTGGGGTAACATAGAACTTAACATTCAAAAGTAGATAATGGTTAATTAAATCATGGTGTGATCATATCAGATACGGTTGTAAATACCTTTTGGTGCAATCATTTTTAGACTTGGAAAATGGAATGCTAATGTGGAGATCCGGACAGATTATTAACAGAGTATGGAGTAAGGCAGGAATCAGAGCTGTGAGTGAAATCCTGCTCTCCTGACAGCCAGGCTCACTGATAGCATAGTATGGCTGCCCACTGGACAAAAGCTGAAAAGCAGTCACAATTTGTTT
This sequence comes from Rattus norvegicus, assembly GCF_021556685.1. Lineage (NCBI taxonomy): Eukaryota > Metazoa > Chordata > Mammalia > Rodentia > Muridae > Rattus > Rattus norvegicus. The sequence continues at coordinate 59,943,246 of NC_141537.1, forward strand.
GTGTGTAGACAACAGGGCTTATGCATTGTCGCCCAAGTTAGCCTAGAACTCAAGATCCTCTCGTTTGAGCCTCCAGAGCAGTGACGTTGCAGGAGAGGACCACCATGAAGAGCTTTGTTGTGCTTGTTCTTTCGTGGGTTTTTGGTTTTGAGACAGGGTTCACACTTAGACCTTAGGGAAGGTCTTGGGCAGTGGCTTAACAAGTACATGTTAACACAGTGCAACTGACTGAGTTCATCTTATTTCTGAAACAGATGTCTGAGAGCAAAAGGGATGAAGACAGTGGGACCAGTGCTTCACTAAGTAAAGGTGAGAGTCGGATGCTCGGAGTCAGGCTATGAGAGAGGATTGTGTCTCTGAGTACAGAGTGTTGGTAGAAGAGAAAAGCAGAGAGGTTCCAAGGCCTCATCACGCCAGCAAAGGCCTTGCATGAGCTCTGTTTCTCTTCTGAGTGTAGACAGCTCAGATCCCCCCACAAGCCCCCCTTCCCTCCAGAAGCTACAAATTTCTGGCAGTTTGGGCTCCCTTTGTTGTCCTGTCTCTGCACTTGCCTTCACAAAGCTTTGCGAAGAGACAAATTTGTGTTTATAAAGTATATTGATAGGAAAGCTCCCGTCCCACAGTTTATAAAGAAGTATACAGCACTCCTTGTGTTCTCAGTGGACTGCTGATTTCACACACAACACTCTTTGTGATTTTTGCTAAACCTTTGCCTCCTAGGTTATCCCATAATTATAAGTTACTGAGCGAGAGTAGTGTTAGCTTAAATGTCATCTTCACAGTTAAGGAATAAGACAGAAGCACGATGGAGATGTACGTTGGAACTCAGCTCAGTTGTCTGTACAGCTTCATTGTTGAAGTGAGTCAGGACTTCAGAACACTGGAATAATACTTTTTAATTCTGAGTTGTTATTCACAATTTAGGCAGCAGGCATAACAATTAAATTTACATTAGAAACACATTTTCCATCATTTTCTAAGCCCTAAGCAGTCAGTGAAAGCATACACTAAGTCCTGATCTTTTTGCTGGTTTCCAGGTAAATGCGCACTCCAATAATGGTTTTGAGCTGGCAACATATTGTCATGGAACAGAGTGGGAGACAGATGTACAATAATAGCACATCCTCAGATAGTCCTTCCCGCACCCAGATAAACCGCTCTGAGAGCACACAGCATAATAAATCGAGTAAGATAATTAGGAAATTATGGGCATTAAGTAATTATCACCTTTTTGGTAGATTGATTTAATTGTAAATTTGTGTAATTTGTTTACTAATGATGTTTAACCATTTCACAAAATTTCCAAAAATTTATCAGGATTTTTAAGCTGGTACAAGCCAACATCAGCATAGAAAAGAGCATGGACAGAAGAGATGTTTCCTGCTATCCAGATCACACTCACACACACACTGGAGTCATTGAGACTTCAAGATAAAGGGGAAAAGGTCCTTTTCTGGAGACTCTCCCATCTGCAAACCCATATTCAGGGGCTACAAAAGTTCAAAAGCGATATTAAGAATGTATGTGACCCCTCCTGTGTCCTTTGGGGATGGGGTACAGTACTGGAAATGTAGTAGTTTGCTGGCCTTAGCCAGCGGTTACAAAATGCAGTGATTTGACCACTAATGATCCCGCACGTGTCAGGCCTCTGGGTAATGTGAAGTTGTTAGCCATGGCCCGATCATTTAGAAAAGTCCCAACAGTTTCCTGACACCACAGTCATCAACCTTCAAGACTATATGGTAACTCGTTTCCCTACTCCTGCCACGTTCTCTACTGCAGATCCTGATAATGACTGGCCATAGACATGGTGATGGGTGGTCAGGTGACTTGTTTGTTTATTTATTTGTTCATTTATTTAAGTTAGGGTCTCACTTTGTAACCCTATCTGGCCTTAGTCAACTTTTAGACTATGCTGGCCTTGAATTTATAGAAATCTATTTGTCTAGGCCTCTTTGTCCCGGAGTGCTGGGATTAAAGGCATGTACCACCATGTCCGTCTGAAGAACCTAACAGGTTTTTTTGGGGGGGTGGTGGTGGAGTGGGATGAGGTTCAAGACAGCATTTCTCAGGTGTAGCCTTGGCTGTCCTGGAACTCACTCTGTTTACCAGGCTAGCCTCGAACTCAAAGATTCACCAGTCTTGGCCTCCTGAGTACTGGGATTTAAAGGCGTGAGCCACCATCTGCAGCCTTCACTGACCTTTCTATAGCAGCCTATTAGTGAGCATTATTACTGTCAGTGCCTAACTTGTTGATCTGTTTTGTTTAGCAAGCAAAGAGGCTGCCTGTAAGCGACAGAGTAGAGAAGCGTCCTGGGATTCCTCACTAGTGCTGAAGAAACCGAAGCAGAACCCACTTTCCACAGTAACTGACTCTGAGGTGGCTTTGGTCAGCGCCTACCTTGAACAAAGACGAGCCAGGCGCCATTCCCAGTTTCACCGGGTGAATCAGATCCAACAAGACAGTGACACCACTGAATGTGACAGTGAGGAGTCAAACTCCGGAGTGTCATCCTGGAAGGAGAGCGAAAGCGACCATCATCCGTCACCTGCCACTATTAAGAGGAGGAAGTCAGTGGCGAGGCAAAGGGATATGGAAAACTATGAAGTCCGAGAGAGGCCTTGTCTCCACTGCAAAGCCATGAGAACCAGTGAGTGGCTGACACGTCACTTCCCACCAAGCACTTCAGTAACAACCCCCATGAAGGGAGAGATTCAAGAGGAGAATTTGACACCTGGTAGTACCAACACAAAATTAAGCAAGTTTTGAATTTTGGCATCCTTACCTTACTTGAAGTCAAAAAGAGGAGGTGAATAAAACATGGAAATCAGAGTTGTAGGTGAGGGAGACGTTCACAATAAAGCCTCTTTACTAACAACAAAAGTATAATTGGAGCCCAAGACAAATTTCAAATATCAGACAGATTCATTGCTTAAAACAAGGGCAGAGAATTTGTTCATGCCACCATGGGAACACAGAAGACCTGTATCTTCTATGATCTTTTTTTAAGTCAAAAGAGCCCAGGGCAGATAGTCCATACCCCAAGTATATGTATTTTGTTTGTCTATGATACAAATATGAAAGCTCTTTGAAAATATATTTATGTTGAGAAACCATTTAAATCTATTCATATGTTTTGATTATCTGATTGACTAAACAAGTGAGGTGACTAAATGAACCAGGTGGGTTTTCGTTTTTTGTTTGTTTGTTTGTTTGTTTTTATAGTTGAGGTGATTCTGTTAGAGCTGAGTTCACTAAGGGCTGTTGAGGAAAAGAGCTTAAGGATCTGGAATATGATCTTATTTCTAGAGTTCATCAGGAAGAAGGGGAATGTGACGAAGAAGGCAGCTGGGCCACGGCTTGCCCTTGGTTGTTGTCCCAAGACTATGGCAAGTGTTAAAACTTTTTTCCCTTGATACTTATGTTAGAAGAAAAATTTTATTTGATGTTATTACAATAGAGACCAATAAAAGGAACTACATAAAAATGGGAACCTGGTGCGAGATAAGTGATGTAGAGCCAAGGAGGAGGGTGGGAAGGACCATCGGATGGAAACGACTGAAAGATCATCCGGGCTAAACTTACCTAACACTGGGGTTTTTTTTTTTGTTTTTTTTTTTTTCTTTTTTTTCGGAGCTGGGGACCGAACCCAGGGCTTTGTGCTTCCTAGGCAAGCGCTCTACCACTGAGCTAAATCCCCAACCCCAACACTGGGTTTTTGAGACAAGGTCTCTCTATGGCTGGCCTGGAACTTGTTATATAGACCAGGCAGGCCTCAACAAAGGTCTGTCTGCCACAGCATTCTAGGTCCTGGCTGTGAAGCTCCACCACTCCAGGCCTCTAACATGATTCTTGAGAAGGTAGGACTCCAGGGTGGTCATTATCAACTTAATAGAATTCTTGTGCTAAAACAGCTCAGTAGGTCACAGACAGTACAGGACCAAAGTTGAAGCCTACTCAAGAGGAGGACTCAGAAGAGCCCGCCTGAAGCTTGGTGAGAGAGAGGGCCTTTACCACAAGTAGCTGAAACCTAGGCACACTAGATTTTCTATTTAAGTTGGGGACCCTAGCAATGAGGAATTCAAGGCCAAGATGGATGGGCAGCCATTCTATGGATCACTTGTCAGATGACAGAAACCCCTCTGTGTTATAAAACAAGGTCTAGATCCTAGAGAAGGCTGGCAAGGCTAAGAAAACACGACACAGACTCTGGTCATGGGGATAGAGTTCAAACAAGGGTGTAGGCCTTGGAGTAGGACTTGATTACCATCTATGGTGGACAGTATAGCCTGATACTGAGGACTAAGGCTTTCATGAGGGGCCAGGGAAGGGCTAGCATGGAGATCAGACAGCTGTGACTTTGGGCCCAGGATTCACCTTGGCAAGAGCTGTTTGCTTAACTAATTATAACAAAGATGACTTTGGGACCAATGTAGAAGTCTTCATTGGGGTCTAATGAGAACATTAGCAGAAAATAGAGGTAGAGGTACTTGGAGGAGCACACGCAGAGCATCTATGAGACTCTAGGTTTTTTCCAAGCCAGGCGTGGAGGTGCATGCACATAACCCCAGCACTCCAGAGGAAGAGGCAAGAGGATCAGGAATCCAAGGAGCTCAAGGTCAGCCTGGTGTATGGGAAATCCCATCTCAAAACAAACACCACATAGTAGAGGTGGGAGGGTATCTAAGGAGAGAGTTGCCCCAAACTGAAACAGGGAGCTAGGAGATTGCTCGTGTAACCAATGCAACTAATTCTGGCTGTAGCTGAATGCTACCTTCATGCAAAGGCCAGTGTCACTCCTAGGGTGGGACTCTAGGCCAACATGACAGTCTCTTCTTCAGCCTCTCCTGGATGGATGGGGTAAACGAGGTCTTCTCTGATGGTTATGGTCAAAGCCTGTCACCTCTTTGGCTGGCTAGCTTGAGGGAAGAAAGGTTTGTCTCCATTTGGTGACTCTCCCATGCTAAGTTTCAGAAATGACCTCAGGAACAACTATATCCAGTATCACAGATCTTTTTTACTTTTGACTTTTCAAGACAGGGTTTGTGTGTGGACCTGGCTGTCCTGGGGCTTGGTCTGTAAACCAAGCTGGCCTAGAACGCAGAGATCCTCTTACCTCTGCCTCCCAAGTACTGGGATTAAAGGTGTCTGCCACCACTGCCCGGCTAAGTATCACCATTCTTACCAAGACCCAAGAGGCAAACAACCGTCCGAAGCAGAGAAGGTTCCGGCTGACACAAATGTGGTGAAGGAGAGTATTACCCAGGGGGAACTTCAGATAGATGGGGAGCAAGGTGGCAGGAAACACCGTCAGGGGACAGCCTCAACCTCTACTCGCCAGATGGGGTGATGGCGTTTGGTCTGGAGGTGGTAGGATTGTCAGTGGCGGCAAGGGTGGAGAAGGGTTTGCTGTCAGAGGCACCCCAAAGAGTCCTCTGCGTCTTCTGGGTCCTGACTCAGGTAAAACCAAACTCTCCAACTTCAGAAATGAATAGAAAGAAACGCTGGTTTCTGAAGCTCAGTTAGCGTTGACTAAAAATAGGAAAGTAGTGATGTGTGAGGGGGAGGCTCTGACGCCCCCCAAGGGCATGGGAATGGGCTTCCCAGAGAAGAACTGCACTTAGCTTGTCTTAGCACCAGCCATCTTATCACTGTGGTTCTTAAGTTACATTTCAAAGGGCTGCCAAGAAACTCCCTTGACCCTTTCTCTTCTTTTGATAAGTGAGATTAAAGGATGACTCCAGTGATGCCTTAGAAAGTATTGTGATCTGAAAAGATAAAACCCAGAGCCACTGGGGTCGCCCAAGGGGCTCAGGACATGCATTTTACTATAAATGGGGTTTCTGGTGAGGTTCCTAGAAAATGATAGGTTTATAGAACAGAAAGGAGAAAGGCCTTAAGCAAATATTAATTGTATCGGAGTTCTCATCTGACCCAGACTTCAGACTCCCAGGTGAGGGGTTCTATTTCCTGTTCATGTCCACAAGACTTTTCTGTCCTGCTTTGGGATAAATCTAAGTAACAGAAACATATAATGGTGTTGTCGGCAAAAATGCTAGCTGTATTCTAGGCACAGGTAAGCATTTATAAAGACTATTTTTCACAAACCTGCAAGAAAAGTATTATCTCAACCTGGCAGATGATGATATCGGGGCATGGGGAAGAGAAACATATCCAAGGTCAGGCAGTTGGTAAAGGTGAGAGATCTGGTTTGGGTCATAGCTATCCCCCATCATAACGATGTCTTATCTAGTTTGTACGTTTATTTGTTTGTGTGTATGTGTATGAGCAAAGGTCATGGTATACAGGTGGAGGCCAGAGGATAATTTGCTGGAATCTGCTCTCTCCTCCTACTGTGTGGGTTCCTGGGATTGAACTCCAGTTGTCGGGCAAGCAACTCTACCCTCTGAACCATCTCACCCTCTGCCCCATCCATGGTTTTCTTCTTAAAGATTTATTATTTTATGTGTACAAGTGCTTTGCCTGCATGTATGTATTATATAGCCTAGTGCCCACAGAGATCCGAACAGGGCCCCAGATCCCCAAACTGGAGTTATGGATGGTTGTAAATCACCACATGAGTGCTGGGTATTGAACTGAAGTCTTCTGCAAGAATTATGAGTGCTCTTGACCACTGAGCAATCTAGTCAGCCCTGTTATGCATTTTTTTGTTTGTTTGTTTGTTTGACATAGGGTCTCACTATGCAACCCTGGATGGCCTCAAACTCAGAGGTCTGCCTATCACGGTCTCCCA